>NW_015506650.1:234919-308531 GCF_001515645.1 Sinocyclocheilus grahami | reverse complement strand
CGCCCGTCCAGGCCCCCGCCAAACCTGGTGGCAAGCGAAAGAGCAAGAGGTCCTGAGACGGGCAACCCAGAGGTGGAGAGACCTGCTCTTCAGGAGATGGTGAGCACACCACTCCCTCCCCCGGAGGAGGACCCTGCCTCAGACCGCCTACGAGACGCCCGCGCCGGGTCCCTGCGTTCTTCCGCGCTGCCCCACTGCTGGTACGCCTGTAGTTCCGTTGATGCCACTTGCGCGGTGTCTGGGAGCCTGGCTAGAGCTCCCCAGCCTGTCTCGATGGCTCCTTCGAGCCGTCAGGCTCGGCTATGCGATTCAGTTGCCCGGCGTCCCCCCAAGTTCAGTGGCATCCGCTTCACAACAGTGAAGGCGGCTGATGGTTCTGTCTTGTGGGCAGAGGTCACAGTCCTACTGGCGAAGGATGCGATAGAGCCGGTCCCTCCAGACGATATGAAGACGGGGTTTTACAGCTCCTACTTCATTGTACCCAAGAAAGGCGGTGGGTTACGACCAATCTTGGACCTGCGTGTCTTGAACCGAGCCCTTCACCGGTTACCGTTCAAGATGTTGATGCAGGAATGCATCTTCGGGTGCATCCGTCCCCGAGATTGGTTTGCAGCGGTCGACCTGAAGGACGCGCACTTCATGTGTCGACCCTTCTGCACCACAGACCATTGCTGTGGTTCGCGTCCGAAGGACGAGCATATCAGTATGAGGTCCTGCCCTCCGGGCTGTCCCTGTTGCCCCAAGAGAACAGGCCATTCGCATTCTCAACTACCTCGACGACTGGCTCGTACTCGCTCTTGTACGAACACAGGGATTTGGTGCTCTCACACCTCAGCCTGTTGGGCCTTCGGGTCAACTGGGAAAAGAGCAAACTCTCCCCGACGCAGAGGATCTCTTTTCCCGGTATGGAGGGGACTCGGTAAGAGCAGGATGGCGGTCCCACTGAAACAGTTTCAGAGGCTCCTGGGGCATATGGCAGCTACGGCGGCAGTCACGCCGCTGGGGCTGCTCCATATGAGACCGCTGCAGCACTGGCTCCATGGCCGAGTCCCGAGGTGGGCGTGGCAACGCGGCACCTTCCGGGTCCAAGTTACACCGGCCTGCCTACACTTTGAAGTGGAACCTGTTCGTTGAGTGGTGTTCTTCTCGCCGAGCAAATATGCATTTCCCCCAGTGAGCCTTCTTGCACAGATACTGTGCAAGGTCAGGGAGGACGAGGAGCAGGTCCTGTTGGTGGCACCCTATTGGCCTACCCGGACCTGGTTCCCAGAACTAATGCTCCTTGCAACAGCCCCTCCTTGGCCGATTCCTCTGAGGAGGGCGAGAAGGTAAATCCTCTACGGCCCCCCTCTATACCCTCTTGGGACCTGACTCGAGTGCTCACAGCACTACAGCAGGGCCCAGTTGAGCCTTTGCAGGCGGTCGAGCTGAAGTTTCTGTCAATGAAAACTCTGCTCCTGCTTGCATTTGCCCCCATCAAGAGGGTAGGGGACCTGCACGCATTTTCAGCCGACGATTCGTGCCTAGAGTTCTGGCTGGCTGACTCCCAGGTAACCCTGAGTTACCGGCCCGGCTATGTGCCCAAGGTTCCCGCTACTCCCTTCAGGGATCAGGTGGTGAGCCTGCAAGCGCTGCCCTCGGAGGAGGCAGACCCAGCCCTAGGTTTGCTCTTGCTCCTCCGTCCCCTCGGCAGCCAGACGTGGCGGAGCGTCTGGTGCCAGGCTTTCACTCATTGAATCCTCGAGAACTGGTAGAAGGCTGGTTTCCATATGTAAGACCTAAGTGGATCCTATATGTGTAAAGTCCACGGTATAGCCTTGAGCCCGTGTTTCCCCGGCAGACTTCTGCCATTCCAAGAGGGTTACAATCACCTCCAATCTGCCATATACACCCAATGAATGTTCATATGTGTATTTGCTTCTGAAACCTCCTTCAGGAAGGTTGGCTCTTCCGTAATGTCCCTGTTCCAAGTAGAATGGGTATGTTTTCCCAGTGTTATCCAGTCTTACTCATTGGGTAGTGTCATAGCAGCAGTAGTTGGTCCTCTAGTGCAAGCCCTGGCCTACGCCAAAAAGTAGGGGCGCAGGTGGCTTATACAGGACACTGGAAGGGGCAGTACCTGTGGCCCTTTGTGAGGATCCCAATTCGTCGGTCATCCGACGTGATGTCGAGAGTGACCGACTGAAAGGGAACGTCTCGGTTACGTATGGTAACCCTCGTTCCCTGAAGGAGGGAACGGAGACGTCATGTCCCATCGCCACAGCTCCTGTACTACCGCTGAGCGGCCGGGTCACCGGCTCGGCTCCTCAGCGAAAACCTGAATATGCGCTGCATCTGCTGCCTACTTATACTCACACTGTGATCAGCGGCAGCTGGATGCAATAATCGCATGCCAATGTGCATTGGCTCGTTTAGTTTACACTCAAAGTAGATTGGTCTCTTTAAGCGAGATCCCAATTCCTCGGTCATCCGACGTGACGTCTCCATTCCCTCCTTTACGGAACGAGGGTTACCATACGTAACCGAGATGTTAGTACTTGTGAAACTATGTATGCACCTTTTTCTGTAGTGTCACTTGGTTCAGAATTACACTCCACATAGCCATATCATTTTCTATGTTTGATTTTCTGTAATTTTGTCATGTTATGCAGCATTTTTGTCCTTGGTGTGGACAGATAAATTACTCTCCTCTTGAAACTTGTCGTGTCATGCCTGGTTGGGGCACATTCAGAGTTCGAACTATACCGTGGACTTTGGGGGAGCCCACTTGTTTTGTTTTTTTTATAAGGGGGGGGGTTGGGGTTCGTGCGCTTGCTTCAAAAGGGGGCTTACAATGAATTACAAAGATACATAACAGCTACAAGTGTATGCACTACTTGCTTTATGCAAACACTATTTAGGATAAATCACTATACAGGATTTACCCTATTATACTTTATCGACACGAATTGATAGGTGAAACAACAAACAGCCACCCACATATAGTCTATAAACAAAGCATCAGGCTGTCTGAGTTCATATGAACAACGGTTAACCCTTTCGCACGTGAAATTAAAATATTCTAGCTGAGCCCCCAGCGTGAGTTTTTTTTAGGCGACCGTTATTTTAAAATGTGTCGCCTTATTGTTTCCATGGCGACGCGTCATGCTTGTCATGTGACACAACGCAGCCACAATAGATCTGTGTGACACATGGATTGCTTGTAATTTCATTTTTCCTGTTTTATTAAAAAATATTCACAAACATGCTCACTATATTATGAAATATCTGATATTCCAATTCTGAAATATGTGTAATTAAATCTGTTTGGTAGTTTAAACACTTATGTCGACTGTGTTAGTTGATCTATGCCGGGTGATGTGCGCCGCCATGTTAGTTCGCACTGAATCCGAGCTGTGGGATTTACAACATGCAAATTCATCCTCTCCTCCCGAAAACACGTTAAAGTAGGTCTCTGGCAAACTGGGAGAAGAGCAGAGTAAACTTTATAGTTACCTACACAATCTGTAAGTTATATGATATCAATAAACACATGTCGTCAGATTATATTTGTAAGGATCGTTATTGCCGTTTCCATAAACATCAGCGTGCATTTTACAAACTGTAAATGTATGGTTTTGCTAGTACTTATCTGTATTTAAATGTCTGAAACCTAAAATAAGTATTATATGGTTGAAAACAATGAATATTTGTGATAATATGACAAGCGCTCAGCGTGTCCGATCTGGCTCTGCGCCAGCCAAAGCACGAAACTGGATTTAAATTCAGCGGTTGATGACGTGATCGTACACGTCAAAGGGGTAAAGTTACTCGTCGTCAGGCTACAGAAGATTACCATATAATTCCTCCGTTCAATTAGGCCTAAGACATCGAGAGTCACACAGACCTATAACAACCCAGCCACAACACATAATTGCGAATAACATGCCTTACCTTAACACAGAATCGACCACAGAGTCCAACGTTTATATTTTTTCTACGAATCTTTGAGTTAACATGTACTAAACTTGAGTGGAATTTGCACCGCAGCGCCCCCACACCTTGATGCTCATGACAAGAATAGCATGTATAGTTATCTTTATTAAAGTGAATTAGGTTTAAATCACCGTCATGCATGAATGAACGATATTTTTGCTATTCTACACATAATAATACACGATGATCACATTACACAAAACTGAAATTGCACGTCAAAATAACACATTGCCAATATTTTTTGAGACCCCCCAAAATTTCACAAATCCCGTTTTCAGGGGAGCCCATGTCTTATTAAGAGCTCCCCCGTAGTTCGCACCCTGGTCACATTGTTACACCAGCCTGTCTGGTTGCATTGCAAATAACTGGAGCGCTCATAACTTATAACAATGTGCTGTTTGTATTTTTTGCACAACTTTAAAATCAGGAGATATTCAAAACCAAGCAAAAATTCAGCTGGAGATATGAAGTACGTGTTTTGGGCTTCCAGCATGTTTACTTAATCAAATGTTTCATAATGTGGACAGCAGTTGGGTATGCATAGCCTCATCAAGCATCTGTCCCAGAAATGCTAGGTTGAATAAACTTTCATGCAGAGCAGAGTTCCTGGAATGACTGGTAATGAACTTAATGATTCAACATGGGCGCATGGAGGCTGGGGTTGGGGAGGTGTAGCTGTGTGTCAATGACAATAGAATTGGCAATAGACGAGATATGAATGGGAATGTTTCCATAGAGGCTGTGGATGCAATATTCACTACTGAGACTATGGCTTTTACACATTTTGGCCCCTTTTAGATCACTGGATGGTAAACATAGGAATGTATGCCAGTTCTTTTTCATCAAATATGTATGCAATTTTATATGACTAGTAGTAGAACTGGGTTCAACTAAAAGCTCTTTGTTGGCTTATGTCATGTATGGTCCCACTCTACCTCTCTGTCAACATTTCCTCATCTGTCAATTAAAAATTGGCGAAAGCATGCTAAATTGTAGGCAGTCTTCCAAACAATTAATAGAGATTATTTTTAAAGGCTCCTATAATTTGTTTTGAGGGGCCAAAAATATTAAGAAAAAATATATTTAACTGGCAATTAAACTGAATTGCAATTAAATGGGCATTTTTAAAAATGTATGTATTTACTTTTTCCTGCTTTGCCCCTCCATGCCTACTCCATGTAAATTTTGCATGTGAAATTAGAAGTAATGGATCTCATTCATTAATAATTGTGTGTAATATTTTGTATTTGTACACACAATAGAACTTTTCTTGAAAATGTGTTGCCAGTGCAGTGACAATTAGTATTACTTATTATTTCTTTCTTTCTTTCTTTCTTTCTTTCTTTCTTTCCTATATCATTATTTTAATTATTTATTTCTTGTTCCTTTTTGGGATTGCATGTACAATGTTGTTGTTATTGTTATTCTACTCCAGCACTAAGATCTGAATGTTTTTACATGTTGCATCATTATGTTAGCTCTGCTGGTACTTAATGAACAGTTCCTGTTGACTAGTGAAAGTGTGTTTTGGGATTACTTTCTATTCACTCTTTTATCCTGCTGTACACAACAAATGGATCCAGATATTCTTGCACCATGGGCCACCACTGATTGCATGATTCTCTCCAGGTATCTCTTTCTACCTCTTGCGTTCAGATGGGAAATGTTGAATATGTTTAAAAACAGATGACGGAAGGAGAAAAACATGCACAAACAGCGAAAATAACTTACGAATGTTTCCTGAAGGATTTTGGAATCATTCTTTTCAGACCGTGACAAATAGTCAGTTATCTAAGGGCGGTGTGGGTGTAGAACATGTTGATTTCAAAGACACTACTCTGTCACCAGGGAAACTAGCTTCTCTGAGAGGAAGTCAGCAGTTCTACTCCTGCTCTTGTAAACACATGCCTGGAGCTATTGTTCTCATGAGGGCCGTCACAGGTAGAATATATCTTACAACATCTACGCAGAGTCTGGCAACCTCGAGAAGGTCTCTTGAGCTAAAGCAAAGCACTGTACTTCACTGCTTCGCTCCTAGAGGAGAACCTCTTGTAGTACATCTAAAGGACCTCAGATACCTCAACGTAAAGGTTTTCATTCAGTATATTAATATTTAAGTGTGCTTTATTATTAATGGTGCACGCTAGCTTTATTAAAAATGTAATCTCAACTAAAATAGATGTCTGAGCAAGTGTTTTGCATTCCCTGCAGCCCTCAGGTTTATGTTTCTTCATTCATAACAGTATTTTCATGTAATGTTGTTGAAAAACATTCTTTGCCAGTAGGCTGTTAGATTCCGATTCCAGATTTTTGTTGATGGCAAGTACTGCTTCCAATTTTCACAATTTTCTTAAGAGAAAGAAAGAATGTGAAGTGAGATCTTATAATAAACAGTGAAATATAGACTTTATGATTGATAATAGCAATGTCAAAATATACTTTAGCTGCTGCATTTTTTTGAAATTGTATTTAATTTTATTTTGAAAATCTGTATTTTGAATTAGTGCTGTCATGGTGTTTTGACTTTTTTGGAACAAATCTGTTGAGTGAATCTTTGAAACAATCACTAATACTGCTCAAAAATATGCACCCTACTGCACTCTTAAAAGTTAGTTATTTTAAGAACTGTTCACTAAAGGTTCTTTGGAGAACCAAAAATCGTGTTGCTGTTAAAGCCCCCTTTTTGGAACCTTTCATTTTAAGAGTGTGGCCAAATCATGCAGCAGAAAAGCCACTGAATCAATCAGTGATTCAAACTGAACGAATCATTTTGTTGAACTGATTCCAAAATATTTGATTCAGTGGGATGAATCTACTTTACTCTAATTTAGTTTAGAAATCTAGGTAATAGACAAACCATTCATTCATTCATTTAATTATTTATCTATCCATCCATCCATAACCAGGGCTCCAGGCTGCGACCAAATGCTCGCATTTTGCGACCATTTTTTCTGCCGGTGCGAGTAAATTTTGTGTGCGGTCGCACTGGCGCATCCACCACGTTGTTCAACTCACGTTGCCATTTACATTTACATTTAGACATTTAGCAAAATCTTTTATCCAAAGCGACTTACAAATGAGAAATTTCTGTCGCATATGAGAAACGGCAAACGAAAAAAAATCCCGCTACTCGTTTGAGCTGCACAGCGAGGACCGTTTAACAGCTCAGACCACGACACAATCAAACTTGTCTGAGCTCAGAACTGCTTTACTTGGGAACTAAAGTTGCGACACTAGCTATGTTTCCATCCAAAGATGCGAATTTAACTTATGCGCAAAACTGGAATATCGCAAAACACATTTGCGAATAAAGCACCGTTTCCATCCAATGAGTCAAAGAGAACAAAATCGTCACTTCCTGATAAACTGGCGCTAAATATCTCTAAGAAAACTAGGAGAAGCCACTGAATTTAATAATTTTCAAATGTAATAAAGTACTTGTGCTTCAGAGAGTGCAGACGTAACACAATACATTGCTTTTAGAGGTGGATGCCTGCTGTTTGGGAATGCAATCATGTAAGACAGTAAATATACAGAAATACTTTGACGACAGACTTTCCTCAGGCATTTCAGAACGCTGTGAACGAGATCAGTCCGCTGGTTAGTCAATTTATCCCGTCTCATAGCGCAAAGTCACATGACATTTTCAATGTGCATGGTGGAATTTATTTGGTAAATGTGTTTCCATCGTAGTTTATGTGCATTTTTTCTTATCGGATAAAAAGTTTATCCTACTCAGTTGTGCGCATAAGTTTTTTATGCGCATTTTTAGAATTTATGTGCATCTTGGCATTTCCATCCAGCGGTTTTTATGCGATAATCCAAAATGCTCATAAAAATAGGTGGATGGAAACATAGCTACTGTTACAGCACAGCGCTGCGAGATCCAGTGAGAAGCATTTGAATTTGCCTCAAAATGAATAAGGGTTGCTGCAAGATGAGAAGCATTAAAATTTTGCACAGAAATCTCTGTTATAAACAGATCAAATGGCGCTGACATAAAAAAACAGAAGCAGTAACGCTAACTGTAACCATGGTGTTGTGGCAGAAATAGTCGAATGTTATTACATTATTAATTTCAGGGTTTGTACAGCCTTTTGAGAAAGAAATTCAAGCAATTTTCAATGACTACAACTGTTTCCAGCCCTTTAAATCTCCTAAATGATCCAATTTGAATGTTCTTTTCAATGGGATTTGATGTGGTGAACAAATGCGTATGTAAAATTAAAAAATACAGCAAATCACCTTTATAACTTGTAGATGGCAGCAGAGGAGCACT
The DNA here is from genome assembly GCF_001515645.1 of Sinocyclocheilus grahami. NCBI lineage: Eukaryota > Metazoa > Chordata > Actinopteri > Cypriniformes > Cyprinidae > Sinocyclocheilus > Sinocyclocheilus grahami. Next base: position 300,277 of record NW_015506650.1, on the reverse strand, counting down.
TATTGGCTCTTTAGTCATTCATTTATACGGTTTCCTTTATATTTTGAAATTATATAAAATCACGATTATAAAATATCAATTCATCAAGAAATCAGATTTTGTCAGTTTCACTCTTTTTTTGTTTATGAAGTAAAAAACATCACAGAGTGCTATGAAAAACAAAATTTTCTTCAATTTGCGACTAAATCACACAATCACTTGTTGGTCAAGTTGTTGGTCAGTTTCATATAAGTACTTTTATCAAATCACACACATATATATATATATATATATATATATATATATATATACACACATATATATTTGTCATATCTCTCTGAAATTAAAAATAATTCTGCACATTGTAATTTCTATGAGTTAAGTCTATTTATTAGCAAAGCATTTGTCAGTAATACAGTTAAATGGGGAAAATATGTGAATGATTGCATTGCAGGCTGATTTAAGTTGTGCCCCTACATTTTCTGCTTGTGCTCCTAAAAATTTTCAGTCAGGGGCTACAGTGTTCCTAGTAAAAATAGTTAGTCTGGAGCCCTGATAACTAATATATGTAGGGATATAAACGTAACTGTCTGTTACGGGGCAAACAAGACGTGAGACGTACGGATCCATTTGCAAGCTTTGTAAAAGACGTGGTCAAAACAGGCAAGGATCAGGCAATGGCAAACAGGTATATAGAAGACAAAACAAGAGCAGTCCAGTAAACAAGCGAGGGTCAGTCGACGGTGAACGTAATCCAACAGGGGCGAGACTAGAGGGATAATCCAGATACAAGGCAAAGATCAGAACACGAGAAAACAGACAAGGCAAGACGAAGAACTAAGCAGGCTCCGTAAGCTATCAGCTATAGCAGTGATATACGCTAAATAATACTCGGCAGTTTGAAAAAGATCTGAGTGGGTGTAATATAGTGAGTGTGAGATTGCTTACAGCTGTGTGCAATCAGTGCAATGGATGATGGGATATGTAGTCCGGGATGACATGCAACAGTTTGTGTAGTGTGAGAGTCAATGTAATGGAAGAGTGACCTCTGGTGGCGAAAGAACAGAAGTCCATGGACCGGATTCGTGACACTAACTGTGCTTTTTTTGGCTTACTGTATTAAATTATGCTCCCTCCCAATTCAGTGGGCCCGATCATGTTCAATAGAAATGCTGACAGTATTTTATACATCCCAGAAAACACCCATAGAAAATGAGTGAGCAGACTTCTAACCGCAGGAATCCAGAAGACGCTGATTGATTTATTTTATAAGCCTTCATTTTCATGAGGGTGTCATGAGATTATTGCGTAATGCTGACAAGTAGTGAAACAGGATGCAGTTTAAAGCAAAAGCCTTGAGTGATTCTTTCCCACCCTTCTAAACTTAATCTATTCAATATAGGATGAAGTAGGATTTTTCTTTTCTCTGCGCTACATGTAATGAATTTACAGATGTTTGTGAGCACATTCACTTAATCAGGAAGGTCTGTGCCATTGCCAAAGGTCCCAGGAAGTCATTGCTTTTTGTCCACCAGATTGTGTTTCCTTTTCAATTTGATGCCTTCCTGTTTGCCTGGAATATTTAATATCCTTGCTAATGACTATCTACCACCGGCCTAACATGCATGCCTCCTCCAAGCATATTTTCAGGTTGAAATTAATTGTATTAATTTATACTGGCGTCTAACTTCAGGCTTATTTGTGAAGATCATTTCCCAGTGGTAATGGGGGAGCTGCTGCTTTATTATGAGTGCTTCTGCTGACCTCTTTGGTCTCCTGTCACTTTATTTTGAGTGACAACAGACTGTCTCTCATACTTTATCGTAATTAACAGTGAATTATTCAGAAGATGATCAATAACCCTGAGTGCAACCCACCATCTGCAGCTAAAGTGTTTAGAGGAACAGACTATTTGGGAATGTGGTAGTGCTCTGATGATGACTGACAATGGTTATGGGTATTTCTGGATATATGATGACATTATTAAAGTGAAGGATTGTGAATAGTAGGTTGATGGTTGATATCAGTTCTCACTATGGCTAGACAGCTGCATAGTTGCATATATGTCAGTCAGGATATACATCGTGTTTCATTTTAGTTTTGGATAGGGGTTACAAATTTTCGTTAAAGGTTTGCATTTATTAATATATAAAACATTTTTTTTACAATACCAGTATCATTTACAATACCATTCACCATGTTTTATTTATTTATTTATTAAGAAATTAATACTTTTATTCAGCAGGAATTCATTAAATTTATCAAAAGGGACAGTAACGACATATCTAATGTAAAGATTTCTATTTCAAGTAAATGTTGTCTTTTTGAGCTATCATTCTTCTATCAAAGAATCCTACACAAATGTATCACGGTTTCCACCAAAAGTAAGATCATAAAAGCCAAATAGCTTTAATATTTTTCACACTTATAAAGGGTCTGTATACATGAAATTATAGCTGTCATTATTTATTTATTTATTTTTGGAAGGTTTGAAAACCCCTTGATTATTCGACCGAAGATACTAGAATATTAGATGGTGTAATTACAACATCTACCAGCAGGGGCCATTCTAACCAGCCAGACCTTGATTGATTGATTAAGATGGATGAAACGATCTTGAGATGAACCCCCTACAGCACCACTCAAGCACTAAAAGTTATTTACTCTATCCTTGATGATCCCTTTATTTTTTATCGCACTGAAAATATATATCTACCGTGTCTGGAACCGACAAACTCAGACAGCAGGTGGGACTGGGAGCATCCATCTCATACAGCTCCGCAGCACAAAGGATCAGTTGTTTACTTTTAATTGAATAAGCAGGTGATAAAGAGCATCTAATATTCGTGCATGGGTAAAGACCAGTCCTGTCAATAATCAAGTCTCTCATCTGAGCGTCTACTGAGGTATGTCTTAAACACTCTTTCAGAGGGAAGAAGAAATGGAAAAGAATAAGAAAAGTTGTCAAAGCACCCTCCTTTATTTTTTAGATCGATGATTTCTCCAGAGTTCTTGGCTTCTAATCCATTAGTCGGCTTCCCGTTTTAAAGAACACCGTCAAAGCTTGTCCATTAAAATGCCTTGCTCTCATTTTAATAGCCAAGTTATTGTCTTATTGACTGCACCTTTTTCTCAATTGTGTGATGTCTGGGCTGAAACTAAGACAAAATGACAATGTTCGTGTCATGTAAATCTCAACTTTCACATTTGTAATTATAGATGAGCTCATTAGTTGCTGGAAAATATTGGGGGGAAAAAACCTCAAGGGACTTTTTTTTTTTCTTCTTCTTACGCAGGCAATTAGCACGGTACCAGATGCTGAAGTCATCTACATCTAAGTGCTTCAGATTAATTGGACCTGAAGAAGAAACATAATGTAATTAAGAACTATAGGTTTATAGGACAGACATAATAATTGCATATATTTACAGATAATTGTTACCAACATGTTTACATCTCAAATGTGCCACCAATGTATTAATTTTCTTAGATTTGCTGTCTTTTCTGTCTCTTGATATGAGTATCAGGAAATGTGTCTTTGAGCAGATCCGATTGTGACAAACTGTGTAACTGCCACATTTTGACAAGTTCAAATCCTTTGTGACTATAAATCTTACAGGTTTAGCTAGCGTGTGACTTGACATTCTCGCACAGTCCTCGAGATTTCAGACAAAGCCGTCTCAGTCCTTCAGATTTGCGATGTTGTGCAGACACAAAAGCTTCTTACAGAATTAATTAAACATGTGCATGCTAATTGCTGCCATCTAATAAAGATTGTTTGCCCTCAGGGCGCAAAATGAGATGCACAGTTCAATTGAAAATCTTTACTTGTCTGACTTCGCCAATTTGAAAAGCTGCATGTTGCAGATTACCGGGTGGTTAAGAGAATCATTTGACCTCCAAAAAACTGACACGCTACGTGACGAGATACTTAATCGATCTAGTCAAAGATGACAAGGATCTTGGCAAAGAGGTGCGACAGAACCCAGCCAATCTGATATACTTGGGATATCAGGACTGACGTCTGTCACTTAGAAGCTGATCACAAAACAAATTTGCTGCATTGTACAGTATGTACTTTAATTGTCTTTGTTTATTTACCTGAAATCTCAGATTTTTTATTTATTATTAAATGTAAGATAAGTTGTAAGTAGATGTATTGACAGCATGTAAAACAAGCTTTTATATATGTACAGCTTTAAAAAATATATTATTTTTTATACTATTTGTAATTTTATTTTTTAATTTGTTTTGTTTTGTTTTACTATTTTACAGATATTTGAGAAGTGAGCCACTTCTCAACATTATACAATTCATAATGGGCAAATAAATGCAAATAATAATAATAATAACAAGAATAATAGTGACAATATTAATTCAAATTAAATATGTTTAGATTTTTAATATAATCTATATGTACAATGTATATAGAAGCTGTTAAAAAATGTTTGTTTTAGATGCTGTCAATATTTAGATGCACTTTACATTAGTGTTTATGCAAACTTAATATATGTGTGAAAAGCAACACTTCACGTACAAATACCTACGATTACTAATGAGATCATATTGTTATTAACTTATACTCAGTCTATATGGATGAAACACACATTTAATGCCACAGAGAGAGAAACAAATAAAATGCACTAGCAAACAAAAGATGATGCATTTCCCCGTGAAATCTCCAGGAGGTCTCTAACTCCAAAGCCCACCTGATGTGTTGTAATTAGACCAAAGAAATAGTCAGTGCATTGTTAAAAATTCGAAGGTCCCGAGAGCAAGTACTGATGGGCTTTATGTACAGACTGTCAGGCCTTCCTTTTGTCCCAGCTGCTCTCATTAGCATGAAAACAACTTCTTCACTAGCCTTGTAGTACTTTCGTGACCTAATTCTAACCCAGGCTTGTACTTCTGTTCTGGCTCAACTCCGCACGAGCCTCCTCGCTGGGACTTGTGGGTAGGGGAGGATGTCACCCTTATCCTCACACATTGTATCCATCATCCTCCATCTGTTGGAGTGGGCCGAGCCAACACCTCAGAGTGCACCTGCTAGTAAAAGCAGCCGAGCCCATTGAAGATTAGTGCCAACCGGTCACGGACCTTTAGGGTTGCTCTTTCCCATGGTGCTCTACTTTCTCAGTTCTCCTTCTGCTGTGCTCTGCTCTTATAGGGCCTTTCAGCCCCTCGTCTTGTGCCTTCTGCTACTATGGCCAATTCATCAATAAACATCAACAAACTTGCTGAACAGTAGACAGTGGTGTATAAAGTACCTGAAAGCCGTACTCAAGTAAAAGTACAGATATCTTACCATAAAAATGACTTTGGTAGAAGTTTAGAATATTACTTGAGTAAAAAAGATATTTATTGTACTTAAGTACGAAAAGTATTTTTAAAATCTTAAACATACTTAAGTATTGAAAGTAAAAGTACAAGTAAATGCAGTTTAACTCTTTCTTCCATTTTGCATTTTTGGGTAAGAAGCACTTCATGGGGAAGTCATGGCCTAATGGTTAGAGAGTCGGACTCATAACCCAAAGGTTGTGGGTTCGAGTCTCGTACCGGCAGGGATTGTAGGGGGGGGGGGGGAATGTACAGCACTCTCTCCCACCTTCAATACCACGACTGAGGTGCCCTTGAGCAAGGCACCGAACCCCCAACTGCTCCCCGGGTGCCGCAGCATAAATGGCTGCCCACTGCTCCGGGTGTGTGTTCACGGTTTGTGTGTGTTCACTGCTGTGTGTGTGCACTTTGGATGGGTAAATGCAGAGCACTAATTCTGAGTATGGGTCACCATACTTGGCCACATGTCACTTCACTTCACTTCACTTCACATCCGGTACTTAGTGTCTTTCATTCCAACATAGGAAAACGTTTCTGGAATCTGCATCTGAAATAGCATTTAGATGTATTTACACAGTTTAATGTAGGCCTATCTCAGAGGGGACATGGATGCATTTAACCTGCAGTTACAGATTAATAAATGAAGAGTTTAGATGCAAAAGCCTCTAAGTGCTGTTTGAATTTTTCTTCTAAAATTAGCATTTTTATCAGGCTCCTATGTGTAGGTTCAATAATTTCACTTTAATGGCAATGAATAGTTTCTATTGAAATAGAAGTATTGAAAGTAAAAGTACAAGTAAATGCAAAATGTAAAAGAAGCAAATAAATATATATAAAACATGTTCATACACAGCTTGAGTAGCATGACTGTTCAGTTTTAACCCTTTCTTCTATTTTGTATCTTTGGGTAAGAATTTTTTGAAAACATTTCTGGAATCTGCATCTGAAATAGCATTTAGACGTATTTACACAGTTTATGTATCTCAGAGGGGACATGGATGCATTTAACTTGCAGTTACAGATGGATAGATCATATTTTGTTTTTAACATAAAACATTGAATACTGATATTTGAAATTATTTAAAACATGAAAAAAAATAGTTGAAATGTGAAATTAAAACTACCAGTATGTGGCAGCAAGTGACTGTTAATCAGTAAATCATTGAGATTCAACCGATTCATTCAAACGGCTGATTCATTCAGAAACAAAGCTTTTGACTGTGTTAATGAGTGAATCACAGAATCATTTATTCAGCCGATTCGTTCAAAAAGTTGATTCATTCAATAAGTAAACACCATTGCTCAAAGACACCAAACAGTGCTGTGATCTTTGTTTGGAACTATTTTCGTTGGCAAAATTGAGCAAAAACAGGCAATATTGTGTCTAAAATGTAAGTCACTTATTGCTAATTTTATTGAACTTGTATAAAATGATTATTAAATTTGTTATGCCGATATCTGCAGGAAAACGGTACTCGTTGTGTGATATAGATTGTTAACTATATTAAATTATATAAATATAAAAAGCATACAGAAGCATTTTACCATCTACAATTTAGAATGCCTTGAATTTTGAGTTTTAATAGACTAATAAATCACATGCATGCACTCTCTGTGTGTGATTTGGTAACATACTCGATAATGTCAGATTGCACATCATTACTGTAACAGGGCTGACGAGACGTGAGACGTGTGGATCCATCTGCAATCTTTTATTAAAGAGACGTGGCAAACAGGCAGGGTCAAACAATGGGAAACCGGTATATGGCGGGCAAAACACAAGAATAGTCCTAGGGCTAGTCGGAAAGGGGTACAGGCTAAACAATACTCAGCAGAGAAAGGTGGTTAGAGTGGGTGTTATATAGTGAGTGAGGTGATTAGAAACAGCTGTGTGCAATGAGTGCAATCTGGGCAGTGTGCAAATCGTGCAAAGAATGATAGGATATGTAGTCCGGGGTGCTATGCAACAGTTTGTGTAGTGCGAGAGTCAATGTAATGGAAAGGGTGACCTCTGGTGGTGAATAAACGGAAGTCCATGGACCGAATTCGTGACAATTACAACAGCACTTACCATATCATCGCACACACCCCAGACTCGACTCGAGTGGAAAATTAAATAATCCGCGGTTGTGTGCGCACTTTGCACATGAGCAAAGGTGTTTTTAGGAGTCTAACTTGAAAACGCCAGACCACTGATTCGTCAAACCTGCTTTCCTGCAGCCCGTGTTCTTCTGACTTCTGACTATTTTGTAGTAAGTAACGAATATGCTTCGGGAAAATGTATCGGAGTAAAAGTAGACATTTTAATTAGGAAATGTAGTGGAGTAAAAGTAAAAGTTGGCTGAAATATAAAAACTCAAGTAAAGTACAGATACTCCCAAAAAATACTTAAGTACTGTAACGAAGTATTATTACTTTGTTACATTACACCACTGACAGTAGATGCTTTGGTGGACACTAGTGTTGCCTCTTTTGTAGTCTAACTGGACTCAAATTAGCAGTGTGACTCTAAATGTTTCCGAACTAAGCTTAATTATGTAATGACTGAGACTGAGTAATTTGGTTATTGTGATACTATTCATCATAGAGTTGATTTGGTTGGATGAGAGGGATATTACATTAAGATTAAATTAATTTTCCACATTATGGTTAGTAATATTTATTGCGACTCAGTAATGACTTCTAGACTGATTAAAAACATTATGCAAAACTTTATGAAACAATTATACAAAATAAGAGAAGTTATGGAATACCATTTGTAACGAATCAGCTCATGGGAAATATGAATAATTAACCATAACTAGTTATAATTAATTATGAATATTTTAGATCCGCTGTAGATATTTAGCTGACCTCTCAGGGTCAACTGTCTTGTCAATTCTAAGAACGTTAATTTCCTGGTTAAGGGAAATAACTTTCTTACTGTACAATTCTACAAACCAGGTGCCTGTTCGGCTTCCTGGGGTGTTACGCATTTCGGGGGGAAGGGTTCATGGGTCGTGTCTCTTCTGAGTTGGATGTGTTGTAGCTATTCTATTTATGTGGATTATTTACCTGTGGATTTATTAGACTGCCTTTTGCCTTCATCATCGTGTTTGTGTATGTTTTACAACACAGCTGTGTGACATGTATTTTGACATAGTAGTCGTAATTTTGAGATAAAAGTCTGGACAAAGTTGCATGGACAAAATCATATCTTGATTTGATAACACTTTATTTTAAGGTGTCCTTGTTACACATGTTACATGTACTTACTATTATAATAACAATTAATTATGCATAATTACATGCAAGTAACCCTAAGCCAAACCCTTATCCTAACCCTAACAATATATAGTAAGTACATGTAGTTAATTAATATTACTCAGTACTTAAATGTATAATTACACTGTAACAAGGACACCTTAAAATAAAGTGTAACCCTTTATTTTTATGCATTAGGGAGCCTATTGTATATTATTTTTGAATATTATATGAAAGATAATGTATTTGTGTCATTATTATATAATGATCATATATATAATAAAAAATATTATAAATACACACACACATACATATATATATATATATATATAAAGGGTATAATAAAAATCACAATATGATTTTGTCTATGCAACTTTATTATGACTATATTATATATTATATGTAATACTCCTCTGTATATAATATCTATATAAAATTGCAATATACTTCAAGGTCACAATTTTAATTGCTTGTTTTTTTGTGTACTATGTAAAGTAAGTATGCCAGCTGGTTCTGCTCCAGTCAGCTTACATTTGTGCTGTAGAAAATGCTTGACAGCTGGACAGGTTATACAATTTTTCTGATACTTTATCCCGTCTCATTACCATCCTGGCAAGATCTGGCAGTATATACTATAACTTCCCACATAATTTACCTCTTGAATCTTGACTACTCTCCCCTGCTCTCTGCAGCAGGGAAGAGAAACTGCAGTGCTCAATGTACACGAGTCATTGTGCATCCACCGCTGCTCTTTCCGCGTTCATCAACACTCTCCAGATTAAGCTGTGGATTATACTCGAAGAGCCCTGACTGCAAGTTCTGCAGGGCCTCAGCGGAAGTTTTCTAAAATGAGTGTGTCACATTCGTGTGAGATTATTTCAGTGCAGATGCATCAAAGAGTTTGCGCCAAGTGTTCATAGACTTTCCATCCCCTTAGCTCAGGTCTTAAAAATGGAAGTCAGTGTAGTTTAAATATTCCTGCAGCAGCTTGGCTTTGCCTCTGCTCTGACATTTTAATCACTGGGAGGGAGTTGGAGCTGTGTGCGTATGTTTGTGCTGGATTTGGCTTGCTTCTCTTAACGGAATAATTCAACCCAAGAAGATTTTTATTTCTATTTTTATTTAGTTATTCACATGCTGTTCCTAACCCATATAAATTAAATTTTTTTATAGAAAAGAAAAAGTGATGAAGAATTTTGAGCAGAACATCTTTAAAGATTCAAAAAGGAGGTCCATTTTATTGTATTCCCAGCTTCTAAAGTGACATGATAGGTTTGTGTGAATTAATAGATTGAAATTTAAGTTATTACTGAAAATGCTTGCATTATACCTGTAAGTGTTGACATCCGCCTTCTTAAGATAAGTAGCACTGTCAAATTCATGAATGAATCATTCTTTTGAGTTTTGATCTTTTTAATGAATCAGTTACTCTGGTTCACAAAACTAGCCTGAATTGGCTTCTCAGAATTAACTGTATTATTGTCTCGCCTTTGCACCGGTGCACACATCATCAGACAAGAGATGTTGTTTCAAGGAGGGGAAGTTCGCCCAAAAATGTAAATTCTGTCCTCATATACTCACTGTTATGTTGTTCCAAACCCTTAAGACTCAAAGATTCAAAACACAAATTAAGATATTTTTAATGAATCCTGAGAGGTTTCTGTCACTCCATTGAAAGTCTAGATAACCAAAGCATAAATGCACTGTAAAATGAATTCATATATGAATCGAGTGGTTTAATCCAAGTCTTCCGAAGAGATACGATTGCTTTATATGAACAGATTTCAGTGGTGGGACAGAAACCTCTCAGGTTTGGAATGACATGAGGGTGAGTAAATGACAGAATTGTCAGAATTGTACATTTTGTTTTGACTTTAACTGCTCACTGGAGGGAAAGTTTATCAGTGAATAATGACTTCAGTTTAGGTCCGTTCTTTGCACAAAACTATTGAATGACTTGGAATCTAGAGCACAGGTCATAGATTCAGGCTTTGTGATTTTTATGGTTTTTGTGTCCATTTTGAAGCTTGAAAGTCACAATCCCTATTCATTGTAAGTGCAAGGAAAACAGATTCTTCAAAATTTCACCTTTTGTGTCAAACATGTTTGGACTGAGATGAGTAAATGATGATTTGTGTGAATTATCCCATTAAATAGATTGTAGTGGTGGTGGTAAAAAAATACTAAATAAAAATAAAAGCTCTATTATGTGTTTGAGGTGACACGTGACACGTCGCTTTAAGGAAGTGACTTCAAAGAGTTCTGTTCCATTTGCAGGCTGCTTGGCACCCGCTGTTAATGCAATGGATTGGAGGGATGACCTTGTTGGGGAACGTGGCAGAGTACAGGCTTCTTGGTGTGCAGACAAAAAAAATGGTAGCATTGCCACACCATCAATAACAATTACAAAGCTGAGGGGCTGTCAGCTCCTGCAAGATATAATAACACAAAAGATGACATGCCTTGAGCATCAATGATACCCCTTTTTTTCAGCATGGGGGAATATGAGTTCATGAGGTTACATTAGCAATACTTCCTCTCAGTATTATCAATGTTGAAAAAAGTATTTGCTGCTTAATTTTTTAGTGAAAACCATGATAAACTGATATTTGAGCAGCAAATCGGCATAGAATGTTTTCTGAAGGATTATGGGACATTGAAATCTGGAGTAATGGCTGCTGAAAATTCAGCTTTGCTTTTCAACTTTCTTCTGTGGAACACATAAAAAATATATTTTGAAAAATGTCTCTGTGTTTGTGTGTACACTAAAAGTCAATGAGGTCCAAACAGTTAAAGCATTCTTTGATATCTTCTTTTATGTTCCATGGAAGATGGAACGTCACACTGCTTCAAAAAGGCATAAGGGTATGTAAATGAATCTCAAACATACCCCTAAGGTGCATTCAAAACACTGCAAAGTACCTGTTATTTGCACATTATTGTTCCTTGGCTGTTTGCCATAATGGCCAATCTGAATAATATGAGGTTATTATCTGATTAACATTTCCTATCTGATCCACATTACCTAATAATGACATCAAAGTAATGTGATAGCAGTGATTTGCAGTTAATAATTGAACAGCACCTGACTCTGGTTGTCATAGCGGCAGGGTGTGTGCAGGTTTGCTTTATTTAGTTTGGTTTAGAACAGTCAGAGCGGTGCTGTGAGGCCCCATGCAGAGCTGCGCCACAAGGCTGCATATGCTGTGAGTCTGTGTCAGGTTAACATCTGTCCTAACTCTCGGGAAGACTGTGATGTGAATCCCAGTCAGTCATAATCTGAATGTGGTTGGTGTGGGTAAGTAGGTGTATGTATGTGTGTCTTTGTCTGTCATTAGTGTGGTGTTATACCGTATGTTTTTCTAAACCCACAGAGAGGCTTTGTCAGCCATTGTGGTGGCTTGTTCCTTGGCTGTTTGCCATAATGGCCAATCTGAATAATATGAGGTTATTATCTGATTAACATTTCCTATCTGATCCACATTACCTAATAATGACATCAAAGTAATGTGATAGCAGTGATTTGCAGTTAATAATTGAACAGCACCTGTGTGCAGTGTGTGCAGGTTTGCTTTATTTAGTTTGGTTTAGAACAGTCAGAGCGGTGCTGTGAGGCCCCATGCAGAGCTGCGCCACAAGGCTGCATATGCTGTGAGTCTGTGTCAGGTTAACATCTGTCCTAACTCTCGGGAAGACTGTGATGTGAATCCCAGTCAGTCATAATCTGAATGTGGTTGGTGTGGGTAAGTAGGTGTATGTATGTGTGTCTTTGTCTGTCATTAGTGTGGTGTTATACCGTATGTTTTTCTAAACCCACAGAGAGGCTTTGTCAGCCATTGTGGTGGCAGCATGTTATTGTTCCTCGACAGAATCCATTCAAGGATTTTGTGCACATGCAGACTAGGTCTCTGCGGTATACCAGTACGAAAAATTGACTGCAGTACAAAATTTTTTTTTTTTTTTTCTAAAGCACATTCACTGAAGTTGACATAATTGTGTAATTTTTTAAAACATCACATTTAGATTTTTAACAAAAGTAGATGAATTTGAACTCATTGCATGGTGGTATTTTTATCAAAGCTCAAAGCACACTTTTATACATTTTTTAGAAGACTGGCAAACAGCAAAAACATCTTTGTTAATTTTTTTTATTATTGCAGAATTGCTTTGCGTTCATCATTTGCATTCAATGTGTATTTTCTGTTTTGATACAGTTCGAGGGAAAAAATACTTTTATTAAATACTTTTATTAAAACCAAATTGAATGCATGCTAAATATTTACTACACACATATGACATTGGTTACAATTTATTCACATTAAATTGCAGAATCTATTGACACCTCTGGTTTAATTTGTTGTTTTATCTTAATCTAAATAAAGATACTTAAGCATAAAATCAAGATCTAAACTGAAATAATATATTTTTCCCTCTCAATCATGTTTTTATTAAAGAACATACTGTTCTTAAAATGCCAAGAATGACTAAATGAATTGTTTCATTAATTTAATGTCAACACTCCCTGTTTCTGTTAATAAAAAAGTTTGAAAACAAGCAGCTTTGTCATAATTACAGAAGAAATATGAAAACAAATATTGTAGACTTATATGTTGTAGGGGAAGTGGGGGGCTTCAAATATTGTGTTGGACAACAGGGGTCTTCGAGTCAAAAAGGTTGAGAACCACTGGTAGGATCTCTCTCACCTTTTCTTTTTCTCTGTTAGCTTTTGCTGTTGCTGGCTCTGATGCATTTACAGTTATTCTACAGGGACTTATTGTGATACAGGCTGCTGTCTCACCTCCATCATGATATGATGCTTCTATACTATACGTTTCTCCCGGCTCCTATTTTCATGCTGTAGACTTCAGCATAGACATTTCAGTACACCGTGCTGGAATGATTAGCAGACATTGCCAGGCTACTGATACGTGCAGATGCGGGTTCAGACAGGATTAATTAAAACAGAGTAGCTGCCATACAGAAAGCTGCAAGTGTGCACTTACCACAGCCAGGTCTGAACAATGTGAGTCTGCAAGCCTTGTGCTATCCGATGTGTTTCTACTTCTCTGATATATTCAAATTCAAATCTCTGGTTGTAGCACTCAGGCTCAGATGTCCCCGGCTCTCCACTCACTGCAGAAGGCTTGCCAGCATCCACTTTAGTGGTGGGCATGCACGACAATGGGATTGCAGTGGCTGTGGCAGAGGCATTGCTTTGATTGATGGCCCAGCTGAGGGAATGACCTTGAGAGTGGCGGAGTATGTGTAGAGGGATGCATTCATAGCCTTTGTAAAGAAGATCCCAGCCACTTCCCCCATATGGTTGTGTTTGTGTCCACGTGTAGATGAAAGGCACATCCGTCAGCACCACTCCATACCAAGACCAGCGACGTGATTTCTTTTGATACTAGGTGCTTTCTGTCTGACTTTCCTTTCACTTAAAAGAAGGTCAGGACTGTCTAATTAAATGAATGAATAGAAATGTATTCTGATTAATCGTAATCACTATTAATAATCATTTATTAATATTTGTTACTATAATATATGTATCTTCAAAGTCATTAAATAATGCAGGTTTTTTTTTAGTTGGAGGTCGGGACAGTGGACCACAAGAGGGTGCTTGACTTTCTGAAAAGTATTTTTTAGGCCTGTTAAAGTGTTAAATCAAGGCATTTATTAAATATTGCATGTAATTCCATTTACCAAATTTCATATTATTGTTTGATTCAACTTTCTAAAGATTGGTTGGAAATCATGCAATTAATTGTGATTATTTTATTCTATTGATAGCACTCTTTTTAACTAAGAAATAAGCAACAAATCTGTTCAAAAGTTTTGGGGCAGTTTTTTTTTTCTTTTTTTGAAAGAAATTAATACATTTTATACAGCAAGGATATGTTAGGTTGATCAAAAGCGACAGTAAATACTTTTACATTGTTACAAAAAATTATATTTCAAATAAATACTGCTTGTTTCAACTTGCTATTCATCATATAATACTTAGAAATATATTAAACAGAACAACTTTGTTTTCCAAAACTGATATTTATAATAATAATAATAATAATAACAAATGTTTCTCAAGCAGCAAATCAGCATATTAGAATAATTTTTGAACGATCATGTGACACTGAAGACTGGAATAATGGCTACGGTAAATTCAGCTTTACCATCACTGTAATGAATTACATTTTAAAATATATTGAAATACAAAACAATTATTTAAAATATTAATAATATTTCACAATATCACTGTTTTTACTGTACTTTTGATCAAATAAATGCAGTCTTGGTGAGCATAAGAGACAACAACTTTCAACCATAAAACCAATGGCTGACTCCCCAAAAAAAATCGTACTTGTCTGTTTGTTTGAAATATGAGTTGTCAACATAATGCAAAGTATTTTAGTTCGATAATATTTTTCTTTAGGTATAATATTTTTTTACTGCGTAGTATTTTGCAATATAGTTTTATGGTGCAATATTTGTACAGAAACAATATGAAAACAAATGGTTTATGTTTAGAAACAATATGTTGTCTTTATCATGATCATCTTATGTTGGGGTCCTTGGCATCAAAAGTTTAAAATCCTTTGACTTGGAGTGCATTTAATCTGAGTATGTCCTCAGAAGGATGATTTGTCAGATACAGCTCTCCTCTTAGGAGTTTTTCGGCAAATTCATCGGCCAAACACACGAACACTAAACATCCTCTTAGTGCACTTGAGGACTAACACAAAAGCACATGTTCACAATCACACCATTTGTATGGATCGTTTAACACACACGGTGAAAGAGAGTAGACGCATTCTCAACACACACATGCAGAGCTGCTCCTGCAGGGTTATCAAAGCACGGGTATCTTGTGGGACAGCTTACACCCGTCTCCTCCGGTTCCATCTGACTGGCCGCTGACTGACACCGCCTTGTTCCCCAGCAGATTTGACATGCAGCTCCAGCATGTGCACGAGGCAGAGGAACTAGATCAAAGAAAGGAAGAAGTGCAAAAATCCTCCTTTCCTCTTTAATGTCCTCTGGCATTACGATTTTTTTTTTCTGGAGCATGAAAGTTTAGAATACACATGAATGTAGGACACGTCTGTATGTATCATTTATAATATCAGGAGACATGCACAGTGGTTGTTATATATGTATTTTTGCCCCACTGTATATATATAACAACCACTGTGCATGTCACCTGATATTATAAATGATTTTATACATATATATGTGTATATGTATATATAGGTATATGTGTATATGTATATGTATATTCATTTTAACTTTAACGTCAATCTTAATTTTATAAATAAATCTAATTATAATTAGTCATTTATTTAGAAGCAAACTATAAATAAATAAATAAATCTTTAAATAATATTAAGCCTTCCGTTAATGTTTAATAAGTGTTTTATAAATAGCAGATGCACCGGAGGTTATATTGTTCTCACTCTCTTAAAGGTGCCATAGAATGCATTGATACAATATTTAAAATTGTTCTCTGATATCTACATAGAAGGTATGTGGCTTAGGTAAGGGCAAAACATCCATTTACAACCCTAGGATTTGTCCCTAGAATGAAATGGTCTGATTTTAACTTATTTGGAAGGGTCATGAATAATAATGTTGAGCTCTGCTCTGATTGGCTGTTTCACAGTGCAACTCAATGTTGAGCTCTGCTCTGATTGGCTGTTTCACAGTGTGGCTTATTTCAGTAGCTCACACAGCAGGAATGAAACACAGGGAAAATATATATTTCAATACTGTCCCTCGCAGTTATATCGTTGGGTAATTATACTGTATATAAAATGCGGGCATTAGGGAGCCGCTATTAATATGTGGAGCATTGAAACTGCTTTCGAATGCACGATCATTTTACTTTCACTTTGGAGATTTGCGATCGCACGTGCTCTATGTAAACTGCAGCAGCAGTACTTACCACACATTTTACAAGATCAGATGCTTGTCAGTGGTGCTCAGGATCTGTAAATCATTTGCCATAATCCTCAGTCATCCCTTCTTACTCTGTTTATGTGTTAAAGGGTTAGTATTTAGTATTTTTCTTACAAAATTGCATCGATTCGCTACAGGAGGCATTTGTTCACCCCCTGGAGCGGTGTGAGACACTTTTTTTATGGATGGGCGCTTTTTATTTTACTTCTTTTGGACTGAAGCACTGCAACACCCGCTGACTGCAATGATAGAGCTTGGAATATCCAGGACAATTTTTAATATAACTCCGACTGGATTCGTCTGAAAGAAGAAAGTCATATACACCTAGGATGCCCCGGGGGTGAGTAAAACACAGCCTAATTAAAATTTTTGTGAACTAACCCTTTAAGTGAAATCTTATGTACTGTAATGTAACAGGCTACCGTTCGCAAGCAGCTAACCATATCCCTTTAGTGGCTCGCGTTATTTGTTTTACATGCCTTTCTGAATACATACACCAACCCATCCCCTGCACAGCCTGGAACATAACATTTATTTCCATGATCTGCCATTTTCGCTATTATCCTCGCTTGTTTCTTCACAATACCTGCAGATCTTCTGATGATTCGGCTGTGCAGGTTCGACTGGTGGCTGGCATAGAACATGGGCGGGTATTTGCAAATGTTGGGGGCGTAACTATTAGTGATCTGGACTATAACGTCACAGTTGGTGTTATGTTCTGATTCGCCTATTTTTCAGTGGTCTTTTGCATGCACGAGATTTACATAAGAAGGAGGAAACAATGGTGTTTGAGGCTAATGGTATGTCATTTCCATGTACAGAACTGTTATTATTCAACTATGCCAAGGTAAATACAGTTTTCCATTCTATGGCACCTTTAAACTGAAATGTCAATATGTGTTCGCATTCAATAGATATGCTAAGAATCTGCATTGTGTTTCACTGTCTTTGAGTTCCAGCCTCCAACTTCCTCCAACTGCTCCCCCGGTTGCCCACAGTGCGTAAACCTTTTTTACGACTGTGCCTCCCCACACTTTCTCCTTAATATATCTTCTTGTTTTATGACATGGAGAATGTATTATACATGCAACAAAATGAGAGAGTCAGTCATGCATTTAGTCCATGTCCTCCTCAGGAGAACAAGTACTATCTCTGTGTTTCAGGCAGGGGCTGTTGGGAGACTTTCCATTCTCTCCTGCTATCTGAGCACCACAGCATGGCCTGTCCCTATGTTGTTCTCTTGTACCTAGTCTCATGCTGGCTGCCATTTTCCTCTTACATCATATAGGTCCCTGGACCTTGTGACATAATCACAGGGAATCTGTAACCTCTTTAGCACATAAAAGGATCTTAAGATGGCAGGAACAAATTACATTGATGGTTTCTCAGTTATACTGATTAAAGCAACTGAGATTTGCCATAAACCATCAAAGAGGAGGCAGCGCTGCCAAAAAAAAAAACGGGAAAAAAAACGTCCTGGCAATAAATAGGTATTTGAACCTTCTCCAGGGGGTTCCTTTGGAGAAATTGTTTGATCAGGACTGAGAGTCCATGTCCAGCAGGAGACAAAGAAATCCATCCCTTCTAGCCATGCAGTCATAATTGTGATAATGAAAAGAGAATATCTCCATTATACCTCTTCCAGAATTGAACGGCGAGGCCAACACACTCAATGCTGCTTGCTGGCAGATGGAAATGGGTTTAAGGATTTTATTATTCCTGAGGGATTATAAGTGGATCGGTGCCTTGCTTCTCCGCACTGAAAGGAGAATAACTTATAAGCAAGAGAGCGTTGAGGCGAGGTTGCAACACATTGTAATAAAGTCACCCCTTTGGCACCAGTCTTGGGCTGTATTAAAACCAAACTGGAATGGTAATGCATTGGGCAGCAGCGGGACCTCTTAGGTCATATGCCTCTGGAAGACTTTACGTTTTTTTCTGTTCGTCTTAAACTGCCGGATGACAGACTCTTCCACTGGAGGGATGAGATGTTTGTTTTTCTCACACGGCGTCTGTTAATGAAAAATCTATAAAAATCTGTTCTCAAAAGATTTTTTGCTTTCAAAATCACTAAGGTTTTCTATGTTGAATCCTCAAAGTGTTTAAGCAGTTCAAGCAAACTTGCAAGAAAAAAATAAATGCCAGAGGGACTGCGCACATGAATAACGCTGCCACAAATAATACATCCTTGCACTATATAGCTTTGGCAGGATTTCTTGAAATTTGCAAGCCCTGTTTAATTTTACATGACTACACGCTTGCTGTTAGAGATGCCCCAAAATATGTCATTGCTAACATTTTCTATGTTTTGCATCTTCGGAAGTTTCTTAATAAAACAGAAGAGAAGGAACTGATACTGGCACTGCGGTGTCTTTGTGAGATCACTAGAAAAGATGAAAGAATAGTGTTCCTGGCACTTTCTCATTATAGCCCTTTTGAGTGCTTCTTAGCCATTCAGAACTGGAGAACTTGCCGTTCTTTCTATAAATATGGATTTGTACAGATTTCTTGAATGATACATTCATTTCAATATGTGACCTGGTTTTATCCGAATCACTCGGAGAGCTGCACAGGAAAACCAGATGGCTCTGTGTTGCTTCCTTAGAGGCGATTTCTAAGTGAACCTGACACTGAATCTGACGGTAACGGTGGCGGTTTGAAGGGCAGTGGTGATCTTTTACTGAAACTCTTTAAGAGGACTGAGGAGAGGATAGTGATGGGCCAGTGAAGGGCATTAACAAGCTTAGATGTTATCCCCATCACTCTGTACCTCACACTGCTCCTAAGAGGAGATCTCCATACTCTCCCTGGGGCGTGTCTGTGTCTCACTGACTTATCAGCAAGATTACTGGAAGATTTGTAACCTTTGCTAAATCATACTGGAATTCAGTCGGATGGCTTAGGCATAATGCAAATATGAAGAAGGGGAGACAGTTTGCACTGCTATTTTAATAAAGAAGTATTTTTTTTAAATGTGATTATGGACCAAAAAAGTAGTAACTGTGATACATTTGTGCCGCTGGGGACGGTGCAGTTGTGTCCTGGACAGAGGTATTTTGTTGTGTGGTGGCTGTGGCCATCATGCGTTCTTGTTTGCCACTTGATCTCCTGCCATTTTTCCCTGTCATGGCTGTTTGTTTCATCGCTCCAGCAGACAGTACTTGTTTGGACTTTTTACTTTTCCACTCATGCTTATGGGAAGCCAAACAACCCAAATGGGGGACGAAACGGCGCGATATTCAAGTGACTCGACAGCGCAGAGAGGACGTGTTTACTAGCGCCACCGAGCTGACAACGCAGCGCGGATCAGTTACAAAAGCGCAGCGCGAACATTACTCTTCTTCTTCTTCATGTTTTAAGGCAGGTGGAATCCAACGTTAAGGTGCATTACCGCTACTGTTTACATGTAGTAGAAAGGTTAGCAAAATAAATGTAATAACTTAATACATATCTTCATTATGTTATGTGCAGGAAAAAAAATTCGGAGAGTAATGTTCGCACAGTAGGTGGCGGTAATGCACCTTAACGTTGGATTCCACCTGCCTTAAAACATGAAGATGAAGAAGAAGAAGAGTAATGTTCGCGCTGCGCTTTTGTAACTGATCCGCGCCACGCTGTCAGTTCGGTGGCGCTAGTAAACACATCCTCTCTGCGCTGTCGAGTCGGTCGCGCCGCTCGGTCCATTGAGCCGCGCCTATGACAGGTCAGCGCACACTTGAATACCGCGCCGTTTCGTCCCACATTTGGGTTGTTTCGCTTCCCATACATACTCATTCTGTTTGGACTGGTGGATCGTTGATCCATACCAGCACTCTGGACTCTGGCTCCTTCATCCTTATGTTGTCTTGGGTATATTGTTTAATTTATATTTTGTTAAGATGTTAAAGTATTATTGGCATGTTTTGTAAAGCTCAGTCACTATTAAAAAATATATATATAATAATAATAATAATAATAATGTTCCTAGATGGTTGCTAAGGTATCCTGGGTGGTAGCTCGTAAAAATAAGGGTCGTTTTTGCTTTGGTCTAAACAAAGAGCAGCAGGTGTCTGTCAGCAGGTGATGCTTTTCGCTAGGAATATAGCCGTTTACCCCGTAACCACAGTAAACAAAGCAGTGCAGCATCTGACTTTGAAACTTGCAGCGCTCATATTTAATCTATTAAATAGCCTTTTGAAGTGTAAGCTATATCTCAATTTACATGTATGTTTAGTTTTTTTCACTGGAGCACCACCTGAGTCTTCTCCCATTTCTACCAGTGATCATGGTTTCCTTCCCCGCGGTACTACCTGTACATATCAATAGCATCACTGGGCTGTAGATTGCCAAGTTGAGGGGATAAATGGGTTGAAATTTGTATGTGTCGATCGTGTGAGAATCCCGGGGAAAACTGGAGGGTTGACAGTTATGAGCTCGGGTGTTGCTACGCGGTTGCTAAGTTGTTCAGGGTGGTTGCTATGGTGTTGTTAGGCAGTTGCTAGGATATCCTGGATGGTTGCTAGGCAGTTGCTATGGTAACCTGGGTGGTTGCTAGGGTGTTGCCAGGCGGTTGCTTGAGTGTTCTGGGTGGTTGCTAGGGCGTTGCTAGGGTTTTCTTGGAAGTTGTTAGGTGGTTGCTAAGGTATTCTGGGTGATTGTTAGATCATTGCTAGGCGGTTGTTAGGGTGTTCTGGGCGGTTGCTAGGGCGTTGCTAGGGTGTTCTGGGTGATAGCTAGTCGGTTGTTAGAGTGTTCTGGGTGGTTACTCTTGTGTTGCTTGCTAGGCAGTTGATAGTTGTCACAGATCGTTACTGTGGAGTTTTATAGAGTTCTTAGCATGTTCTTAGCCTAATTTATGAGCTATAAAACGCTAGGGTGCTCTATATGGTTGCCAGGTTGTGGCTTGATAGCTTCACAATGATTCTGAGAGACTGATTGGTTGCCTGAGTAAAATGAGCCCACCCCCATGCCTCTATGACACTGTGATTGCAAAGATATCCTTCTGGGCCTTTTATAATGGCAGTCTATGGGATCAGTTGCTAGGGTGCTGTAAATGGTTGCTAGGGCGTGGCTAAACAGTTTCCATGGTGATATGTAAGGACTACTTGCCAGTCTGAGTCAAAAGAGGCCACCCACTTGTCTCTAGATATGCCTCTCCCCTTTTTCAATGGATGTCTATGGGGTGGTTGCTAGGGTGCTGTGACTGGTTGCTAGGGCTATGAAGTTGACATGTCATGATTTATTGTTTGCTTACTAAGCCGAGTGAAATGAGCCTGCCCCCAAGTCTCTACGACATTCTGGTGTGGAGATGTGGCGATATGACGTCACAAAATCCCCCCCCCCCCACACACACCTCGGGCGAACATCATACACCCGATCGCTTAGAAAAGATAAAGCACACCTCTCCTCAATAAGCCGCACAATTTGACACCTCATTCATGGGTCTATGACAAAAGGTGCGGGAGGAGTAGCGTGCAGAATGTTTGTGTGGAAAAATAAGTAGTATGCAAGAGAACAATAGTGATGCTTTGCCTTTGGCAAGCACCACTAATAATTATGAGTTAATAAATAATATTATATAAGTTCATGATTTGTAAAGCATTAACTATTTGTACCAAATGTGACGTCATAGTACTGTATGTGAAGGTTTTTTTTTTTCTTTTTTCTCTCTCGAATTGCAAGACACGACTGATCACGTGATCCCAATATGGCATCCGCATTAGGAAATGAGGATGCACTGGAATGCTTCTTGAAAATATTGTGTACAGCCTTCTCATATCTTGTGACCAGTACAGAGACACTCATTTAAAATGACAAAGCATGGCATGAACAGTTGGCTGGTTTTTGTTGTCTTTTCTGCTGATGTACCGGATCTCTCATTTTCGTTTAACTGAAATTCCCGTTGGCCTCAATGACAAACACGAGTGATCCATCACCACTCTAAATGGCAAAATTGACAGCCCTCAAGGGCTTTGAATGCCTGTTCTGCTGACACAAGATTATCACATTTATCCTTTTTATTTAATCCTTCCAATGTGACGCTTTTTTACATCTAACATGGTGTTGGCGGTTGGTGCTTGTTCCCGACATTTTCATTTCCTACATGTGAATGGGGCATCAGCAGGTTATAATCAACATGATTTGCATGCAGAGAGATGTTCTAATACTTTTGTGCTTCTTAATGTGCAATTTACACTCCAACAATCACCCTTAAGATCTTTAAATTATCCCGCCATAACATCCTGAGATCAGGGGCCACTGTCTTAACAAGGGAGAGGCATGTTCGGTTGGTGTCCATCATTTAATTCAACCCGTTTCACTCGCTCTGAGATAGAGGTAATTAGGGATATGTAATAAGGGGAGTTGCCAAGTGAATAAGTAAGGACATGGATATGACTATGTTCTGCTGCATATCTTTTTCCAGGAGTCCAGTGCATCGAAATCATAATGTTGCTCATTATTAGAGAAAACTGGAGATCTAATGTGTTCATTTAAAGATGTATTGGCGTTTTATTTTATTTATGTCGGTCATTAAGAAACCCTAGCCACACTATGGATTATATTTTACAAGTTTGAAACTCCAGAGATCATTGCGAGCGATACTGTTAGCCAGAAATCCATAACTTGCTGAGCATTTGTGATTACTTAATAAATAATTACAAAAGTACGAAAACAAAACCAAAGCCTCTGGGAAAACAGTTATGTGGCATATTCTGGCATAACATATTGTACAATGGAACAGTCTTTTGTAAAATATTATTATGAGTATTTGTTCAAGTAAACACGATTAGAAAGTGGTTGTTGTGACTAAAGGATGAAATCTCAACATAGATCTTGGGCAAATGTTTTTTATGCCTTTGTATTTTTATGTTGCAGTTGCGTCCGAGCCTTTTTTATAAGTCTATACATTTTGTTTTCTTTTATGTGGTTAATGTTCTTGCTGTATTGTTTGATGTAATGGAGTAATTAATCTTGCTCGATAAATCCTCTATGTTTTACTTTTCTTGGCATAATCAATAGTAATTCATAAAATCAGCAGGAAAAATGGCATTATATTCGCTGTGGTCAGTACACTCTGGTTTCCATTGCAATGCTTGTTGGGTCTTCAGAAATAAACACACAATAAGAAGTCCAGTTTAAGGTCTATAAACAACAGCATGAAAACTTAAATAGGCCTCTGTTGTTAGAATTTGTCTAAATTGTCTAAATCTTCTAAAAGCCAGCAGTGAATTCATGGCCTCCCACTAGCAAGGTGTCTGATGCCAAGCTGTGTGTAACAGTACAATCAATGTACCTCTCTCTTTATTTCCCAAACTAGTCCCTGAGCCACATTAATTTCTAAGTGCTACCGTTCTGCCCTTGGTTTGGATCCAACCAGAACATAAAGCATGAATTGCTGATTAAATAACAAATAATTCAGATAAAATGTTGTGCTTTTGCTCTTGTAGCCCTTGGCTTGTCAGTGTGGCATGGTAATAGTGCCAAGAATAATTTTGTTTACTATGAATTACAAGGAAAAACTTGTTTACATTCTTGTAAACACTGACTCAACACTGAGAAATCTCCCTATGCTGAAATACATGTATGATTGAATAAAATCAAATAAAATACTTACACTACTGCTCAAAGGTTTGACTTCAGTAAGATTTTTTTATTATTTTTTCTTTTTCTAGAAATAAATTAATACATTTATTCAGCAAAGATGCATTAAATTGATCAAAGTACAGATCACAGGAAAGACAGTTATAATTTTACAAATTTCAAATAAATGCTGTTCTTTTGAACTTTCTAATTATCATGGTTTCCAAAAAAATGTAAAATACATATTAAGCAGCACAGTAGTTTTCAACTGTGATAATGATCAATGTTTCTAGAGCAGCAAATCAGAATATTAGAATGATTTCTGAAGGATCATGTGACACTGAAGACTGGAGTAATGGATACTGAAAATTCAGTTTTGCCATCACAAGAATGAATTAAATTTTAAATATATTCAAATAGTAAAACAGCTATTTTAAATCATTAAAAAATAAACAAAATAAAATTACAATATTACTGTTTTTACTGTATTTTATCAAATAAATGCAGCCTTGGTGGGTATATTAGAAAATATAATTTTTTGTCTGTATATACAACATAATTTTCTTTCTGATGCATACAGTGCTAAAAGTGATATTTTTCTCTTTTAGAATTGCAGAGCAGTTCTTGTGGGAACCCTGGAGTCCCGCCTAAAGGCATCCTGTATGGGACGCGCTTTAATGTAGGCGACAAGATCCGCTACAGCTGTGTAACTGGCTACGTGCTGGACGGCCATCCTCAGCTCACCTGTGTGACCAATGCAGGCAATGCTGCCGTATGGGACTTCCCAGTGCCCATCTGCAGAGGTAAGCAAGCAGCCAAATTTCTCTACATGTGACATGCATGACTGCAAGCGTGTGTATTTCTCCGCATGAGTCTTTGATGTTTTTCTGTGTTCTTTTGTCCTTATGGATGCTTGTGCATATAGGCATATAAGTAGCCTCTTGAACATTAGAACCACATCACATCACGCTCTTGTCAGCTCTTACATTTCCATGTTTATTTTCTATCCTTGTATTTCAATCTTCCCTTCTTTCCTTTCAAGCACCGTAAGGGTCCTTTTGCATTTATTTGACTCTTTCAATCAGTTTTTGATTCTCTTTAATAATTCAATTCACTTTACTTGGCCACATTGTTGTTTTTCTCCTAAAAAGATGAGTCAGGGCTCTGTGTGTTTGTTGTGAATATATCAAGATTTATTGTCCTGTGTTCAGACCAATTATAATGTGCATTAGCCATGACCATTCTCAAATAAGAATCTCTCCATAGACAGCCTGTGCCAGTTTCTGCTCCAGCGTGTTTAATAGAAAGGGGGAAACGACAGTGTCTGGATCATGCTTGCTTTGGTTGGACACAAATTGCAAAGCCAACTGTGCTTGAATAGAAAATAGCCTGAGGTAATAAAATGTGGCGCCTCAAACTGGCCCAGACTGCTGTGGGGTATAGAGGAGCAGACCACTTTGTTTGCTGCACTTGTCATCTGGCAATTTGTCATCTTGAATATTTTGTTGATTAACTGCAGAATTGCATACGGTACCATAGCATAGATGTGATTTTCATTCCACATTAAATTACTTAAGTATGTTTTGTAATGCATGTTGGATTTTGTGTCTGAATTAGTGCATTTAGTCATTGAATATTCATTAAAAAACATCACAGAACATTCTTCATTTTCTACTCATAAGTTACCTTGACAAAAAGTGAATCTTGGTGTTATATGGTATCTGCCCTTTTCCCCTTTTATGAGCAGAGTAGATGGGAGATTTTTACATAAAAGCAGCTCTGAAATTATTTTTTCCCGGCAATTTACAGTTACCATTAATTTTAGATTAAGGGGGGAAAAAATCCATTTTAAACCTTAAGTCAGGGGACCTTTAGAAATACAGCTTCCGCAAATGTCAATGTTATGCTAAAATTCTGTAACGTATGCACCTCTGAATGCAGAAGTCGAGATATAAAAATCTCTCCAGAATATTTGTGGCCCACTGGCACTTTTCATTTTCACTTCTAATTGCATTATGGATACTCTGAATTTGTATTATTATTATTAATTAACTTATTTATTTATTTTTGTGAACTGTGTTGTTGTTTTTGTTGTTGTTGTTGTTATTATTATTATTAAACAATATTATATTTAAATACGTATATATATATTCATTAGGATTCATTTTCATGTCTTATTACATTTTTTGGAAAAGTTTATATTTTATATGTATGCGTGTGTGTGTGTGTGTGTATATATATATTAACAATTCGGAAAGATATAATACATACTGCTTATTCAGCATTTTGGTATTTTGTAATTGACTGAAACAAATAAAGGTTTCTGTCAGCTGTTTCTAACTTCAGTTTCAAGATATTTATTCTCAAAATTGCTTGGTTGTGCATATCTCCATTCTTGGATGCCTTTGGCACAGTTGGTCAGTCTGTAGTATCAAGGCGTGAAATAGGCATGACAGCACTGCTGCACAGGTAGCCGAGCTGAAACGACAGTCGCAGAGATTTTTATTTAGCTAGGGTGGAAACTCTTAGCCCACACATTACCAAACAATACGCTCAACACCCAACCCCATGTTGCAAAATGCCATGGGACTTGTTTATCATAAAAAAATTATCTCATTAGACAGTGTGTGAGACCCTCAGAGAATTTTCTTTTTTTTCATTTTCCTGAGCATTTTCTGTTTTTGAAACTGAACAGCAGCCTCAAATAAAACAAAGCCCTTAACGCAGTCAGCAAAATCAATGCTGCTTTTTTAGACCGAGAAGCAAACTATTTTGTATCTGGAAATCGTCCAGACGAGCTCTCGGCATATTTTATTAACATATTGAGTGGGCTAATTCGGTCCAGTAAATTTTGGCTGCTAATAAATGTTTGTGGATGGGCTCAGTCCTCTGCAGAGGTCAAGGATAACAAACTGGTAAACCCAAGTGAAATGGGCCATCTTGTCACAGCTGTGGGAATATAGCTCTGTTAATCAGACAGCTATAAAATGGCATAATTTAGGTCAGAGACTGAATTTTGGATTTGGTTCAAGCTTTGAATTAGTCGAACAAAGTTACCTCTTTGCTGTAAACAAGTCCCAAATCCTCGGCTGGAAACCAATGCCTTTAAAGGTCAAGCATGTAGCGAGATGAAGAAAAAAAACAAATAACATCGCTCTGATGCTGGAACTGTAACGTGAGTCAGTTAATTAACCAAATCAATCATTGCGTGTACGTATTTATGGCTTCCAATGATCTTTACAATTCTCCACTAGTGCTTACACTCCTACACCAATCCTACTTAGCAAAGCCAAGTGTGGAATAGCTAAAATTATCCTTTGTCGGATGGAATTCCTCAAGGAGCATTAAAACGCTGATAATTTGACGCTGAGGCTATGAGCCTTAATGACTGGCTTTTGATGTGCTAGACTTTAGTTTTGACAGAGTCTTTTTTTATTAAAGAGTTCAGACTCGCTGTGGGCTGCAGCAATCATGCCTCTCCAAATAAATTGAGACTTGATGAGTATTAAATGCCTCTTTCATAAAAAAATACTAATTCGAAAATTTTCAACACTAGTGTTTATATAATTTTTTTTATTAACAATTGTGTTTATATATTAAATATAAATATTATATAAATATATTTATTTTAATTTTATTTTTATTTATTTTTTTATATATTTTCCTATAAGTGTGATTTGGGGCACAAGAAAATCACAGTTATTGAGATTTCATTTGTGAGCTTAGTCATAAAATCACAAGATTGACAGGTTGTTATGCTTCTGTGTTGTGATGATAGAAATAAGAGATCAATATAATAGAATTTCCTGTTTTCATGAGAGTCTTTTAAGACCAAAGAGAAAACAGGTAATACACTATAAGGCACTGTATTATAATTATTTCTCTCTCACGTCTTTGTGTTAGTAAATAAGCAGCACAAATGTAGTTTGATGATATTGTTGTCTATTTCACCTACAGATGATCAGCCTAAGATATTCTGAGGGTCTTCTCTGATGCAAATGTGCATCACTGTCTTTTGAAAGTAAACACTAGTCACATAAATACAGAGTTCTGGCATGAAACTCTAGATGGCGCAGTCCGATAGGTTTAACTGAATCTGACCTAATGACATCTTTATCACATGGTACAGCTGATTGGTTCTCTCCTGTATCGGTAGCCAATGAGCTCACTGCTCAGCATTCAAATATATGACTAGGGTTTATTGTAGCAGTTGCAGCTTGCTTCAGAAACCCTCCACCTTCCACAGCTCCAACTGTATAGATCTGCTACGAGGTGATTCATGTATGCTATATAGGGGTTATTTCATGTATGTTATATTTGCAGCAGCAATATTTCTTACTTGCTCACAGCAGCAAGTTGTGGATGTATTGGCAGTAGCAAGTCTCGCTACTTGCTCTGCCTCAGCAGCAGCAGCAACAGCAGCGTAGCAGATCTATTCCGCCAAGACCAAATAAATTTACATTGCCATGTACATTACCATGCCAATCCTTCCGAGAGTTGTCATGACAGAACTACCCATTTTCAGTACAGAAAATTCTTCTCTAGTAGCATATTAAGAGTTTATCTGGAGATTGTATAAGATGATTGTATATTTAGGAAAGAAAACATCATCACAACATCAGATATTGCAACAGTGCTGCATCATATGCAGTTATGTCCATGTATGTAAGTGTTTGATCCAACTAGTTAGCGAACAGTTGGCTTATTTAGGTTTGTTGGCTAAAAGTAGTGATCTAGTTAATTTTAGGTAAGTAATTGTTTTGTGGAAATTGTTAACCCCACTACCTTATATAAAGACAAATGCTCTAATTCGTACAAAAGTAAGGTACCACACTGCAGATGCCATTTGTATTCAATTAACTGAAACCAAGCAGCAATAATGATGTTGATTTATGCTGTGGTTTGAAAGATCTCGCCACAGTCTGTAGGACAGTATGTAATTCGCCTGAATTCAATTCCTATGTGCACCCATCATTTAAGTGATGGACGAACGCAATTTATTACATGAGTACAGCAATGGAGTGCAGCAATGACCTTATTGGTTGATCTTAGATGGGAGCCCTGCCAGAGGAGACTGGTGCAGTAAGCTCACTCAGGGTTCAAAAGTACAGCTGATACCCAGAGACTCTGAACTTCCAAGGTTTGAAGTTGAACTCTAGTGCAGATTCAGGCATCGCCTGGAAGTTGGAACCAAGTTTTCCAGGTTTCTCGGCATCCCTATTAGAAAGACACAAAGTGAGATGTTGGCTCAGCAACCCGTATTTGTGGAGTGTGTCATTTCTGCACCAATAGCAGCACCAAACAGAGCTACAATTGTCCGTATTCGAAGAACACAAGCATTCCAGTGAAAATTATTTAGAAATTGGCTCTTAAATTGCTCCATTGAATTGAAGCAGTCAGTTTTGTAAGAGTCATTTTACGTATTTACACAGGAATTCTGCTCCACATCTGTCTGCCATTTGTTTGGTCAAACAGGAAGTCCTTCCACCAGTTTCAAACCATTATTTGAGCCATAAGCTGACATGTTGGACCACTCAAACAAACAAGCAAAGTTTTGAAAGTTTTACCAAGCCACAGTATTTATTTTCTTCTGGAAAGTCAGTCTAGCTTACTTCTTGCCAGCGGCGTCATCCACCTGTTTTTGTGAGGGGGCACCACTGGCTGTCCTGGCTCAGTTACTGCCCTAGGCAAGATAAGACATGACCAAAGACAAAACAAATCTTTTTAACAAGTTCATAGTTCTAAAAATATGGAACATGTGTTTATTCAGTGTTACAGTTTTCTTTCATTGTACAAGGCAAGTCACATACCACGTTGTATGATATATTTATACAATAGTCATGTGACTGCATAGTATTTTTTTTTTTTAAATCTCGCTAACTAGCTTAATCACACAGACCTCTTAAAGACCTCAGTGACTTATTACACAGGCTGCCGCGCCATATGCAACAGACGTTCACTTCCTTTGGTGTTTTCTTTACATCAGATACATCCATCATGATTTAAAGAGTGAAGTGATAATTACTCCCTCTGTTTTTGCTCCCGCTGCCATGTTTAGTGGTTACGATAACAGTTTAATGCCAATTAAGGTATTACTGTACCCTCTTGCCCTCATAATCCAAAAAACAAATCCAAACTGTTTTTATTAATATCTCAGAAAGTATTTTTTGGACTTTGAACCTGTGCTGTGGAAACACAAGACAGGAAAGAAAAGATGTTTGTCTTTAATGTGAATATCGTTGGGGTTTTGTTTGGACAGAGCCATGAATTATTCACCGTCCTGCTAGAAAGGAAAGGAAAAGAGCCTCAACTATTTTTGATCTATTTTTAAGTAAGACTTCAGTGACAGAGAGACATTATATTTAGGAATGTTAATATTAGACACACAGATGTAACCTGACAGTTCTTTGATCGTTTCTGCAAGGTAATCTTCACACACAGAGCGTGTCTCCTGGACGAACACATTGTGTGCTCTTTCTCTCACCCTGCACAAAAATTAAGCCTATTAGGTATTGAGATGTACAAATTTTGGTTGGGTTTTTTAAATTTAATTAAAAAAAAATTCTCGTCTTGGACACCGGCCCCACTCTAGGGCTGGAACAATGCTGATGTAAGCTCTAGTCCTCTTAGATGCTAAATGGAAGTGGATGTCTAGGAAAAAAACCCCTGAAATGTCACCTCATTCCCAGGCTTAATGCCAAATGAGCTCACCATTTGATAGCTTGTGGTATGAATCAGCTAGAAGAGCAGTGCGGACATCTCCTTAGTGCTTACATTTTAGAATAAAATACCAGTAAAAAGCAAAAAGCGCTTTATCCTGAGAATACAAACATTGCTAGAAACAGCTATTAATCTAAAATTCTTATCACAAGCCTTGATGCATAAATTCAATTGGTTTTAAACCAATAATATGGGGTTTGTTAAACTTTTCATTTACGTTGAATAGTAATATAATGCAATGTAGCTAAGTGTTGGTGAGTGTGAAATGTTGCTGTCCTTTATACAACACATTTTGGGGGTGATTCAAACAGAAAAGTCTAATCGCATACATGTTTCTTAATAGCTGAACTACTTTTAACTTGAATGCTGCATTTTTAACACCATGTCATCCACAAGACGCTATGAATGACGGGGGCCGTCTAGTGCATTTCTACATAGAAAAATCAGTTCTGAATTAGCTAAATCTGAAGCAGCATTTCAAAAGTGTGAATTTTTAGTCCAACAGCACTGAGATGGAAACTACAGTTTCATGGTAAAATTCCAGGTGACGATAATGGGGAAATTACGTTGTCTTTGCTCTGTTTGCCAAGTGCGTTCCAAACGGTTTCATTATGAGACACAAGTACACTGCTCCCTCCAAAGTCCCCACTTAAAGGGGTCTGCCCTTCGGAATATGTAGGGCATAGGGATGCTCACTTCCATTTGGACTTCACCTACTGTCTTTAGTGAATCAATGACTCATGAAAAATTATTGGAAGAAGTCAACTTTGTCATTCCTGTATAGCCATCATGTTTTGACAAACTGTACAAAACATTCCTGCCCTTTACCAAGCAAATGATTTTAACCCTGTCTGTTGAACTGTGTTAAATTAAAAGACAGCCAAGCCCTTAATGCTAGATTCTGTCTGATGGAGCCTTTGTGCTCCTATGCATTGAATGATAGTTTGGTACAGCAATGTTCTGACACTTTAATGCCTGGCTTGCCTGGGCTGTCTACTCCAGAAATGTTCACCTGTCAGACTTTCACCTGCCCACTTTACTCAGCATGTGAAGCTCTTGAAAGGTTATTCACAAGTTTTATTAATGGCTTTTCTCCTACTTGCTTGGTTTTAAGCACAGAGGGGAGCATTTGTTAGGTTCTGAAGGTCAGATGCTATCGGAAACTGTTGGGTTGATTACAGGTATGGTTTGTCTCCTGTTGTTTCAGTTTATGTACTTTGCAATTGGTTCCTTAATTCTACAGAATGAGGAATTTTGTGCCTTTTTTTATAATTTCATATGGTAACTCAGTCATAATTCAGTGCATCAAAACAGTTCTTATGAATCCATCATTAAATATTTAAACTCTGATTTTAGTGATTTAATAATCGCATACAATATTAAAATACACAAATATGTGTTGTGTGCTGCAGGCTAAATGTAATCGTACAACATTTTTGTTCTTTTCTTTATTTGCTCTTCAAATGAGTCTTTAAATAAAATATGTCTTGAAAACAAATTGATAGCATGATTAGCTTGGTTCTTTGTGTATATTATTAATGATAATGTGCCTGCTTAGGTGTAATGCATTAAAATATGAAGCGAAACCATGAAAGGCATTGTATAATTGATGAAGCTCACTCTGAATTGATGTAATGAAGAATAAATTAGTAAACACATATAATGAAATTCATGATCAATCATGATTTTTTCTTTGTTGTATTTAAACAACCCCCCATCTCTTAAGTAACTTTGTATGTTTCAAGTAAGACGATCACAGACGTCGACAAGCCATCCGCCTTGATTGTCCCTTTACCCCAAGGGCCAGTTAATATGCTGTGCCTAATCCTATCCACAGAAACAACAAGCACAGTGATGAATATTTACTGAGCTGAATGGTGCTTATCTCCTGTTTGGCATGGAGGACAAAGAATTGCAGATCCTGTTTATAGAACTACATTTACATTTTTGTTCACCATGCTCATGCATAATTGAATCAACACATTGTGAGATGTCAGATATATAGTCTGTCCCTATAGGCACCGTTAATATAGTCTTCTGTATTTAAAGAGGGAGGAAATCTTATGTTTTTCAGTCTCTAGCTCGTTTATAGACCCTCGTTCTCACATCAAACACTTGTTTATGAGGTGGTTGAGAAATTAAGCACTCAAACATGCATTTTTTTGAGTTATGTTATTTAACAAAATTGTCTCATTATCTCCATCTTTATGGTAGAATGATTAATTGAATTCAGCTTCATTATTGGCTCTTTCAACATAATTACATTGCAGCTCTGAGGGCCGTTTTGTTTCCAAAATCAGTTGATGAACACAATCTCAGAAATCAGTCTCATCAAAATACAGTATAACCAGCACAGAGCCCCATATGTTATATATTAACATTTATCTCATTCAGACCATTTTTTAACCAAAGTTTTTCAACACTGTCTGAATGGTCCCCTATTCATACTTTGAGACACCATCATCATCATTATAAAAACCTTGTCAGGAAAAAGGTGGAAAACGGATTAACATACAGCTATATCTGTTCATATGAGGCTTTGACTGTTCACCATTCATACATGATGATAACACTCAAAGGCTTTACTGAGAAGGAAAAAAAGCAAATCAAAAATTAATTCACTGTTTTCTTTTAAATATTATTCCTGAGGAATTCCACCTCATCCATTTTTATGGAGAATACCATACATGGCTGCCATCCCAAAATGTCCATGTACAATATTTATTTGACATCACTTTTAATTGTCATTTTGTCATTCAGCAAGGATGAGGGTCCTGGAATTCAATGCATGAACCAAGCCAATTCAGCATACCATTCATCTTTTTTATCCCGTGCCATTACCGGTTTGGGGAATTGCTCTCAGCACCGGGTTTCATAACACCATTGCCATATCATATCATAAAAGTGAAGTATGTCATCAAACCTTTCTCCCATTCTAGTATAATAAGAAGAGACAACTGTAAGTAACACATTTTATGTTAATTCACCTGAGAAGTGTAAACAGTGGTGCTTGTTTGTTTGAGAATTGCGACCAGCGTGACAACAGTAGCTCAGGAAATGTTGTGATTTCTCCTGTCCCAGCTTAATGCAGATACAATTATAAATATAACTATAAATTAGTTCATTTAGTTTGATTTTGCAACTTGAAAAAGCTATGAAACTATGAGTTCTAACAGAATCTGAATGTAATGCTTGAGTTGAAATGTAGATGTAATATTTTAAGGTATTGTTTTTCATGACTATTTTGAGTCCAGTGAGACTTTTGTTTTGTGTTCATTTAATAGGGGTAGCACTGGAATAGACACATTTCGATTTTGAAACGCACCCGGCTTTCGCATGTCAACTTATCACCGAGACATGCTACAGTGTCACAACATGTCAGAAAACAAAAGGACTATTTAAGGACAAGATCCTTGAATGGAGTTGTAAATACTGGTGTATAAAGTTTCATGTTGGCTTGTCACAGAGTAGCCTAGTTTCTGCTCAGTATTCAGACATTTCAGACAATACTTGTTTGACCATGGCTGAGTTACTTTTACTGTCTGAAAGTTTAATGTGAGTTTACAGAGCTATTGAGTAATGTGAATTAGACATTACAAAGTCTGAGGGAATTCGGTCTTAAACCCAGTGGTTTGGTGAATACTTTATTTTCTCATTTTGAAATGGGCTTAATATCAGTGATGGGCAACAACCAGAATTGGCTTCCTTTTCAAATCAATCAAGATTGGCCAATCCCACATGATGCTAAATCGGAGTGACAGAAAAACTGAAAATTGCAATTCAAAGAAATTCAACACACATTAATTGCATTAGTTTGATACAACTCCTGTGTTCTGTTTACATCTTGTAGCAGACTTCATGTTATTTTGAAAGGTAAATTAGATTTTTCCAGGTATTTATGTATTTTTTTAATTATTAAATATAATGAATATAAATCATGGTAACTTGTAAAGATTGTGTACATTATATACAGAAATATGTATAAATTATGGCAACACTTTGCAATATGTTAACATTGTTAATGCATTAGCTAGTACAAACTAGCAATGAACAATTCTTGTACAGCATTCATTCATGTTGGTTAACGTTCATTTTTACATAATATTTTTTTTCAAGTTTAAATATGAATTTTAAAAGCCTTTTAAACATGAATTACCAGTGAATAATATTTTTTAAATTAACATTAGAGTATTCAATAAACAAAATAAATGTTATAAAAACTTGATACTGAATGATACCTAGCATGTTAACTAATGTTTCGGTGTTATTGCAGGCATTAAGTATTATGTAATGTTATTATATAATAATGTGAATAATGTTTTTGGTCATTTGTTCTGAAAATAAAATTGTATATACAGTATAAAAATTGTGTGCGTGCGTGCGTGCGTGCGTGTGTGTGTGTGTGTGTGTGTTTGTGTTTGTCACCTACAAAATCAGTTCAAATTAGAGTTTAAAAAGCATTCTTAATTATATTTTGAATGCTGCACAATCCTCAGCATTCATTCATGTTGGTTAACGTTCATTTTTACATAATAGATTTTTTTTCAAGTTTAAATATGAATTTTAAAAGCCTTTTAAACATGAATTACCAGTGAATAATATTTTTTTAATTAACATTAGAGTATTCAATAAACAAAATAAATGTTATAAAAACTTGATACTGAATGATACCTAGCATGTTAACTAATGTTTCGGTGTTATTGCAGGCATTAAGTATTATGTAATGTTATTATATAATAATGTGAATAATGTTTTTGGTCATTTGTTCTGAAAATAAAATTGTATATACAGTATAAAAATTGTGTGCGTGCGTGCGTGCGTGCGTGTGTGTGTGTGTGTTTGTGTTTGTGTTTGTCACCTACAAAATCAGTTCAAATTAGAGTTTAAAAAGCATTCTTAATTATATTTTGAATGCTGCACAATCCTTTTTGATATAAACATGCTCATGAAAGCCTATAGTAATATAAAGAAAAAAAGTATCCCTTGGGCCTTTTGCTTTTTGATGAAGAATTAACTGTTTTTGATTTCAAGGGCAGAGAGTCATGGAAATAAAATTTCATGCCACAACACATCAAAAGGAAATCTGGCACCAGAAAACATAAGCATATCAACCCAGTGAAAAGCGAAGCACTAATAAGGCACTGATGTAAATGAGGGTTTTGTAAAATGATCGATCTAGCAGCTCAGAGAACAATAGCAAGTGCCCAGGCTGTGCCAGAGGCTTTTTTCCTTCCTTTCTTTTTTCTTCTTCTTCTTTTTTCCTTCCCTGCTACATGTTTCTAATCCTGGAGTTATAGTTTGGGGGGGTTGATTCTGCTCAAGGGTCCTCCTATAAAGCCAGTATGATGATCACTTCAAACCCATCAGCCAGTTATCACATTGAGATATTGACACTTGAATGTGGGAACCATCTCAAATTAAAGGTCTCGCCAGCAAATTAACACATTTCGAGGAAAATACACAATGTACAAACACACGCTTTTTCTAGGGTTCTACATTGTGCTTTGACAGTAATTGCCTCATGGCATGTCATCCTTTTTTTTCACCATTTGACAGTTTATTTGAACGCCTATCAGACTCTGGACATGTCAGCTAAGGCAAGCTTGATTTTGGTAGAGCAGAAATGGGTGAGTAAGAGAAGAGATAGGAAATGTAAGGAGGAAAGACGTAATGAAAGTAAGAGCTGGAGAGGTATGTTCTCCGATCTGAGGACTGTGATGGCTGTGACAGCTACGTGTGAAGTAATAATAGCAGTGGAGAGGCACAGTCAATCGAGCCGAGTGGTTTCATGAAGATATATAAAAGAAACAACAACAGAACTCTGATTTTTCTAGTTTTATTTCTAGTTTTCTATGACCTCCCCATTTTGAAAGTGTAGCTCACACAGTATCGCTGTGACTTGTAGTATCGCTGACATTTTTAAAATGGCTATAAATACTATTTTCGTCATGTTTTTCTTGCCTGGTTTGCAGTGTTTGTTAAATGCAGTCTCAAAATAAAAGGTGCAAAAGCTGTCACTGGGGCAACACCCTTTTAAAATGGTACACTTTTGTACCTTATTTACCCCTTAAGCATATTAGTAACTTAAAGGTACATTTTCGTACCTATTATAATGTTTACATATTAGTACCCTGCAATGGTACCGCTCTAGTGACAGCTTTTGCAGCTTTTTTTCTCAGAGTGTAAGTAAATTTTAAATGAATGCCAAATTGTGGAATTATACATGCCAGCATGCTAGAGCTAGTGGGACGGATTATAGTTCGAAAAAACTTGGCTTTTTCTTATCCGTTGTATTGGTGCCACCTACGTCTCACATCTCCCATCAAAAGATTTGCACAGACATTCGGCACCGAACATGTGGTTTCCCAGGAGTGATTGTCACATGCCTTCACTTTGTGTTGACAGCCAATAGTAGACAATAAGGTTTGTCCCCAAAAGTGTCAGGAAGCAGCAGCTTGCTTATTCTTCACTAGGGCGAGCTGGACGATGTAGACAGCTGGAGGATGTCTCTATAAGTCAAAGAAGACAAAAGAAGAAGAGAACTGCTTCAGCTCTAGAGGACAAACATGCAGGATGTAGACACAATGGAAGGGGATTGTAAAGAGTGAGATGGGGTAATACTTATTGGTTGCTCTGGTGTACGTTTTGTTCCTAGTCTGTAAATGTGTATGTGCATTCAGTGAGTCTAAAATAAATAGCATAGATTTTATGAATAGATTTTTATTTTATGTTGTTTTTAAACAAACAAATAAGCACATTTTTTTATGCATTACTTTTTTTTGTTTAAACATGTATTAATAAAATACAATAAAAACATGAAATAAAAACCTACTGTTACTAAAAATGTTTTTAGTAATAATATATATATTTTAAAATATTAATGTTTAGCCGTATGTTTTGCAGTTATGTAAAGCTACCACTTGTCAAAATATTATGGGTAGAGCTACTGTATGTGTTATGAAGTGTACAGGTATGAGTTAGAAGCCAGAAAAAGATGATTAGGCTGCTAATTGACAGGGGAGAGAGCAGTTTTTAGCGGGGCGTAGTTAGGTATCACTCAGTTATATTCCTTCTGGCTTGAGCTGCCAGTGTGAAAATGAAATGGCTGAGACTATTAGTACAACTCTGAGTTATATTTTGGAACAGAAGTACACCAAACCATCAAATATTTGGACTGAAGAAAAGTCCAAAAAGTTAACCTGTCCATCACTTAAATTGCCTTGTACAGCGTGGTTCCAAAGCATCCCAAATTGTGCGTTTAAAAAGTTACAGTATAGGGGTTTTCCTCAAAAGAACAATCTTGTTTCTGAAGCAGAAGCACATCTCCTTTTTGCAATTAAATTGCGCTGTTTACAGAACTTGACCTGTATGATCCCTAGCTACTGATTTATTGAAAATGCAGCTAATTGGCTGCATGCTTCTATAGGGTAATGAATGACAGGTGTTACTTCAGTAAGCCGCAAGCTTTCACTTGCCCACGTACACTTGTCCCTTACCTCATGCATGTGCATAAATTTAAGTAAATTAATTTGCAGACAGACTGAACAGTCACAAGGCAAACATTCTAGCAATAAAAGACAATGAAATAACCTCTCAGATGCTCCTATACATGGAATTACATTTCGCTTTATAGTATGTTGTGCAGGGGCTGTAAATTATATTTTCTTTTATGTCTTTAGATTCTTTTCAGATAGGAAAAGATGAGATAAATACTATCAATGAAAAGTCTCTTCATGTGTCACTTTCTGGGGAAATTGCAGAATGCAGTGAGAACATTAGAGCAAAAGCTCCTCACACATTTAAATGGTATCGCATTTTTGTTTTGACATGATTATCATAAAAAAAGTCTGGCTTTCACATAAGGGCAATTTCCTTTTCTTTCTTTTTTTTTTTAAGTTTGTGATGAAACGGCACTTTAGAGAGAAGTGTTATAATTCACAATCACTGCCTCTCAGGAGAGACTCGGTTTAGCACAGTATGTTGAAAATGGCTGATTACCCATCTGAAAGCATTAATTACCACAATGCCTCTGTGCTCTCAGTGCATGTGTGTGCAAGTGTGTGCATTTTGAAATGCGTCCTGAAGTAAATTACAGCTGAAAATACTTTTTAGAGGTATGCATCAAAGAATGGACAGAAGACAGACTGCAAGACAAAAGGAAATTACAATACATATACAGTGGGTACGGAAAGTATTCAGACCCCCTTAAATTTTTCACTACAAATGGCAATAGGACTAATAGTAATGAATATATGTGTGCACTCTGCTTTCAGGGAAATTTAACAGATTAATTGCAACACGAGAGAGTCTTCTTCTTCTTCTTCTTCTTCTTCTTCCTCTTCCTCTTCCTCTTCCTCTTCTTCCTCCTCCTCCTCCTCCTCCTCCTCGACTGTTGTGGACATTGTTTTTATACTGACCAAATTATATTTACTGTCACCTAACTCTGAACCAACCTGACAATCTAACCTAAACTAACCTAATTAAACCACTGATTTAATGTTTATCTTGCATAATATTAGGGGGGAAAACAATAAATTCAATTGTTTTATAAAAAGAAATTCAGGGCAGCTGAATGTCTTGCAGGTCAAGGTAAAAAACGTATTGCAATATTATACAAATTATATTAACCATTGATTTAATTTTTATTATGCAATTTATCTGCAGTTTTATTATTTTATTTAATTCCTATTATTTTATTTATTGTTTTAGAATTTTACATTTTTGCAAAACTAGGATGTCCCAAATGTCCTCCAAAAAAGGTTTTGTCTTATTTGGCTCACTTCTCTGGGTACATTTGGGCAAATTTGACCTGAAAGTATAGTAAAACTGGCACACACATACACACAGCCATTTGCATTCTGACAGCACCACACCCTCATCAAGAGCTGCTGTTGTCTCTAACTTATCTACACCATTAATCTAATGCATATTTGGACTGATACACCGGTCGTAATGACTGCTGGCATAAACAAAGGTTGGAGTTCGATAAATGTCCTAAAAGTCTCAAATGTATTTTACAAGGTTGCGTTCCGGGATTCAACAAGGAAGCAAGTCTCAATACAAACAAAGAATCGCAGGTGGAACGAGAGGGAATGAGAGAGGAGGGGGGGGGAAATCTGAAATCCAATAACAAGCTTTACACTTTGTCAATACCCTCACATCAAGGGCACTCAAATAACAAGATTAGCAAGCAGCAGTACAGAATCAACTGCATGCATATATAATTTGCACTGATTCATAGTGCTTGGAGAAGACTGAGAGGGTGAAGGTGACTCTCGGTGGCGGCCGGGAGCAAAACTGGCCTGTGAGGCCTTCAGTAATGATGAGGTAGTTTGTGGCCACATTTGAAGCAATGCAATTGATGATTTGTTTGATTCACTATTATTGACTCACTCATGTCCTCCCTGGTCAGTGAGTGAGTGACCACTTGCAGTACTATCACAATAATGCATAAAGATGCTTTCTTGAAACTTTCTAGAACTGAAAAATAAGTGAAAATAGCATTTTAGTTAGTCTTTTTATATTATGTATCTTCTTTATCGACGTCTTCTTTTGTGAAGGATATTGTGACACTAAATTGTAATAATATTTCACACTATTACTGTTTTTACTGTATTTTTGATAAAAAAAAATACAACCTTCATGAACATAAGAGGCTTCTTTCAAAAACATAAATGGTTATATGTGGTATAAATCTTTTGCTTTTAGCTTTTATCACTTGTAGAATTGTATAAAACCTTACACATCCCACATATTGGGTCAAACGTTCAGTATTCCAGTGGCTTGCGGCCATGTGCTGTGCACTCTTGCTTGTGTGATTGCTTAAGAATAATCTCATGTTTGTATCCATTATGTGTGTGTGTTTCTGTCTGTGAGCGCGCGAGTGGCTGATGATTCACACATAGTGGTCTAATGGGGTCAAAGAAGCCTTGTGTCAAACTCAAGGTCCTGTGTGTGGTGCATCCACATGTAACTATCTATCATGTGTCTTTTGGGGAATGAAAATTCTTGGCTGCCCCCATTTCCTTGTGCCTCATTACCCTCCAAGTCAGTGCAGTGACCTTTCAATGGTCCAACCTGCATCCGTCCCACTTCTGCGTATCTCAGGCGATGTGCAGAATCATGGCAGGATGAATGGCTGGTTAGGCATAATTAGATTATGACACCATATTTGTGGGATTTTCCAGTAAGTAGTTTCAATGAAAGCCACATATGCTGAGACAGATTCAAGAGTAGAGAGAGATTTTGTTTCCCCCTTCTATTGTCATCAAAAATGTATATCGAATTCCTGCAACTCTTTTTAAAGATTCATTCTCAACTCTCTTGCGGAAATGAAGAACATTATTATGGAGATCTATTGACTAAAGACCATTGAATCTGCAGTCATAATGAGCGAATGTGGATAGTTAGCTGTTAAATGGGCCGTGATGGATTACCCAACAATCAATTAAGTTTCCGATCTTGGTGGCTGTGGCTTAGTGTCCATTTTGTGTCTTGTTGGGAAATAGACTTATAATGTGGTCTCGTATGGATGGCAATGATATTAGATACTCAGTCCGTTGTTATAGACATCAAAAGCTGTCATATAATTTCATAGACTGACCTTAATAGCAACAGGCAATTTAATAGCCGGTAATTTTGAAGTACCTCAGGTGCCGTGTGTTAGAAGTGTGTCATTATTAGAATGATGCAGCATTTTCCAAGCCATTTTATTTGAATCAATTTTTTTCCAAATATGTCATTCCTTCACTGCTCTGCAAGAGAATAATGAACAGACTAAATGCAAAGCTTCCAGAAAAGGGAAGCTTTTAACATTGGCTTCTCTCCACAGTCCAGGAGGCACCAGTGAATCGTTGCTGTATCATTTAATTACTTTAGTGCGGGATGGATCACATTCCTGTCAGACAGGGCTAAGCTTGTAATTAAGTGTGCTAATTAACAGCTGTTGTAGCAGGATCAGGATTTCCAGTGTTTTTGAATTGAAGATTGGTTAAAGCTTTCCAGCTCCAAACCTGTTAATTCCTGGTTAAGAAAAGTGATGTGTAAGAAAAGGGATGTGCTTTATGGAAAAGTTCACCCAGAAATGAAATTCTGTGAATGATTATGTACTCACACTCATGTTTTTTTCCCAAACCAGACTTATCTTCTTCTGAAAGCAAAAACATTTTTTGAAAACGAATCAAATGTGGTGTCAAGGTTGTAAATAAAGCTCTTTGGAATGTGATTTACACAAAAATACTATTTCAGTCTTTCTACTTTAAAATTTTGGTAACACTTTATTTTAAGGACCAACGCTATTAATTAGTTGCTTATTAGCATGCATATTACTAGCATATTGACTGTTTATCAGTACTTATAAAGCACATATTAATGCCTTATTCTGCATGACCGTATTTTAGATCCCTTAATCCACCCCATACCTAAACTTAACAACTACCTATTAATAAGCAGCAAATTAGGAGTTTGTTCAGGGAAAACTCTTAGTTAATAGTGAATATGTGTTCCCTATTCTAATGTGTTACCAAATTTTCACATTTAATTCAATGGTACTTGCCATTTCCATGTAATTAATTGTGAAATTCACTAGCAATTGAGTGAAAAATGTTTCTACACAGTATTTTTTTTAAATAGTATTGTCTATATTTAGTCTTCTGAAGTCATATGATTTGTTTTGTTTGAGCAACAAACTTGAAATGTAACTCCTTATTCATTAAAGATCTTCTTCTCCGGTGAGCTGTCAACCACTGTAACAAGAGTCAGTGAGATGAACGAATCATTTAGGCTAGTTTTATGAACTGCATCCAATGATTAATTGAAAAACTGCTGACAAATATTGACAAAATATTTACATTTTATTTATTTAACAGATGCATTTATCCAAATATTTCACTGGAAATATTTCACATTAATTTTGACGTCTGACTCTGCCATATTCATGAGAGAAGTAGTGATGCCTGTTTCATGAATGAATCTTTCTTTTGAGTTTAATCTTTTTAATGAATTTGTTGATCCCGTTTACAAAACTGGTCTAAATGATTCGCAGAGCTAAGTCAGATGTTTTAAATGTTCGTCTGTTTTTCCACACAAAGCTATTGTATGGCCTTAGAAGTCTTTGAAAATAACTCATAACTCACTTTTAATGGTACTTTTATGTGTTTGAAACCTTTTGAGGGGTGAGAAAAACTTGAAAGCCTCAATCCTCAGTCATTGTGAATGCTTGAAAAGTGCAGTTTTTCCACTTTTGTGCTCAACAGAAGACTGAACGTCATACGGGTTTGCAACAACATGAGTAAATGAAAATATAATTTTCCTTTTAGGTGAAGCATTCCTTAAATGTACCCTTTGTGCAGACAAATGCAGCTCAAGCATGACATTTCTTGTCAGGAGTTTAATTTGCGCTTTACAAAAATGTCTAGAATTGGGAGGGTATCAGATATCAGAACAGTGAGTTATCAGATATGCTGTCCTGATGTGTGTAGGACACCTTTGCGCTGAAAGGTCTCTTCCCACAGTCCTTCCTTCCTGAGAGTAAATTTGCACAACACTGCAAGCTCTAATTGCTCTGAATGCTTAGCTCAGTCGCACATTAAGTGTAGTGAATTAATACAAGCCTCAGAACGGAGCTCCCTGCAGGGATGAATGACATGTCTGTGTGGGTGTGAGGAGCAAATATAGCGAGTGACGTCCTCTCCCTTGCCCTAGCAGGTATTCTGAAGCACCACTATTTATAAAGTGCATGAGGATTATACTTAAATTGATCATAAGATTACAGTTTTACATGAGCACGCACTGTTGATTAGCTCAAGGCCATTTCAGCACCTCCTTAATGGTGTGATTGAAGTGTCAATGATCTTTTGTGAAGCCAGCCAGCCATCCGGTGACTGGCCTGAAACCCACAGCTGCTGTGCTGAGCTAAGTCATTTCTCTATTTAGGAATTACTCTACGATGATGAGTCAAGTCAAGTCACCTTTATTTATATAGCGCTTTTGACAATACAGATTGTGTCAAAGCAACTGAACAGCATTAATTAGGAAAATAGTGTGTCAATAATGCAAAATGACTATAGTAAACACTCATTTTTCAGTTAAAGTTCATCATTCAATTCAGTGATGTCATCATCCAGCTCAGTTCAGTTTAAATAGTATCTTTGCAATCATTTGCAATCAAGTCAACGATATCGCTAGAAATGAAGTGTCCCCAACTAAGCAAGCCAGAGGCGACAGCGGCAAGGAACCAAAACTCCATCGGTGACAGAATGGAGAATAAACCTTGGGAGAAACCAGGCTCAGTAGGGGGGCCAGTTCTCCTCTGACCAGACGAAACCAGCAGTTCAATTCCAGGCTGCAGCAATGTCACATTGTGCAGAGGACTCATCTGGTTCCTGTGGTCTTGCTTGATGAGTCAGCTGTTTCCTCTGACACAGCACAGCAGAAGCTACGCTCCATAATATATTTTGCGTATTTGGTTTTCCATATATTCAGAGACAAACAGTACATTTTGACCCCAGTCATTTGCTTACAAAACCCAGAAGGGTGCATGAAATTCAAGCTAAAGAATAGACTTGGGCTGCATTTGTGACGAGCATGAGCACATAATCAGTGTTATTGAATACAGTTGCAAAAAAATTCAATATACACAATGAGAGAAGCAAAGCTTATAGAAAAAAATACACCAATATATACTGCTTGACGTTTGGTGTCATGGGGATTTGTAAACGACAATGGGTGTTGGGACGCAAGATTCAATCGTTTCATCTTGTGTAGTGTGTCATAGTGGAAGACAACCAATGCCACGTCTGCAACACTTCTCAATGTCGCCACAGAAAGACTTGCATGTTTAATTTTTTTTTCAGTCATCCATGATGAGTTCCATCACATCTGTGGGACTGGCCAATAGGACCACAGAAGCGCCTTTGTACATGCTTTAAAACATGCTGAAACGAAAGATAGACAATGGTATGGGTCCTGCTAGGTGGAATTTTGCAATGGAGGAAATGTTCGTGGAGCTATT
The DNA here is from genome assembly GCF_001515645.1 of Sinocyclocheilus grahami. Classification (NCBI taxonomy): domain Eukaryota; kingdom Metazoa; phylum Chordata; class Actinopteri; order Cypriniformes; family Cyprinidae; genus Sinocyclocheilus; species Sinocyclocheilus grahami. The sequence goes on along the minus strand of NW_015506650.1, from coordinate 255,474 downwards.
GCAGTAATACTCCTGCATTTATGAGGTTTCCATGAGGGACTACCGCAACAGAGTAAAAAAATGTCAAATAAAAACTATTTTACCTCAGTTCTCTTTGACAGCCCATACTGTCCTCTTCATGCAATCCAGATTTATGTCCATTGTCAGGTTTTCTTTCTTTTTTGGGCTTTTCTGATGACAAGACACACTCTCAGAAAAAAAGGTACAAAAGTTGTCACTGAGGCAGTACCTTTTCAAAAGGCACACATTTGTACCTAAAGAGTCCATATTGGTACCTTAACGGTATATACATATTAGTACCTAAAGTGTACATATTAGTACCTAAAAGGTACAAAAGTGTAGCTTTTGAAAAGGTACCGCCCCAGTGACAGCTTTTGTACCTTTTTTTTTCTGAGAGTGCAGAGCAAAACACGCTGTTTGCTAGCCATTGTTTGTTTACGCTCATGGCACCTTGTCTAGTCCCGCCGTATCGATGACAGCACGCACATCGTTAAAGTCGGCAAGAGATGAATGATCGGGTAGCAATGTGTAGTCTGATAAGCTTCTTGTTCACAAAATGACATGATTTTAGCAGTCAAAATTGCATAATCTGACACAGCGACTGTCGTAACCGACAAAAAAAATAATGTAGTCTGAACCACCCATTAAGGTCAAAATAGTGACTTTCATATAACCAAAAGAAAAAAGTTGAAATATGTTGGGTTTAATTCAATTCTGTTGTTGAAGAAACATCCATATGTTCTTGTTATATCATAACACTTCATGGTTTCTTGATATCTTAGGCTTTGTTTTGACGTGGCTTGTTGGTGCAAGCACAGTCTACATCCCCCAAGCAGAGCAGTGATGAATCAAACAGCTCGAGAGCAGACAATTTAGCCGCTGCAGTTGCATCAATGCCCTCAGTAGCTTCTTTCTGTAAGGCTGATTGTGATTTGAATGGACATTCTGGATGGCCATCTTCATTGTTGCTTGTGAGTGTCATATACAGAATATAATAGATTTAACTAGGAAAGGCTGTCCCAAAACATATATATATATATATATGAAAAATTTATGATTATTTTCACAATAATAAAAGTAATTTTAAAAATGACCCATACTTGGAATTAGTGCTGTGCATTTAACCCATTCAAAGTGCGCGCGCACACACACACACACACACACACACACACACGGAGCAGTGGGCAGCCATTTTTGCTGCGGCACCCGGGGAGCAGTTGGGGGTTTGGTGCCTTGCTCAAGGGCACCTCAGTCGTGGTATTGAAGGTGGAAGAGAGCACTGTACATTCACTCCCCCCACCTACAATCCCTGCTGGTACGAGACTCGAACCCGCAACCTTTTGGGTTACGAGTCCGACTCTCTAACCATTAGGCCAAGTCTCCTCACAGCAGTTGAGATCAAAAAGTTGAAATAGGTTTGTGACTCCTGGGTTCTCCAAAGCATGAAAATATGTTTGCATGCCCACATTTGTTGAAGTTGTCAGAACTGACATTTCACAAATCTCCTCAGAGACTTTATGGAGGGACCAGCGCATTCCTGAAGATGAGAACTCACCTGAATCCACACCAGGCTGAGCGTTTTCTCATTTATCTTCAGAGCTTCAAGATATCTTTCAGTGCATTGGTTTCATTTCTTTTGCCCTCCCACAAACATACTACATTTGCAATGGCAGCTCATTTATCATGTCACTCACCCACAGGAAAAAGTGTCAACACAAATATGAATATTTGTGAAAACAGAATATGACGTTATCACCACAGAAGGCTTTGGAGGACTGCAGAGATGTCAGTAAGGATACTGTATAACTGATTGATTTTAGGGCGAGGAGCCCCTAATGCAGCACAGATGTGATTTTAGAACTGAGTGACCAGATGCGACTGTTTGCCAGCGTCAATGTTTTTGAGGCTGTCTCAGTTGTCACACTGGCTATTTTTTTCAGGATAGAGCATTTAAAATATTTTAAAATAATAATCAGACATATAGAATAACATAAAATGTAAATTACGATGAAGCATAATGTTGTTTAAAATGTTTATATATTCAGAAAAATAATAATCTCTAATGTTTTTGATCACATGCACACACTGTATACATTGCTCATTTGTTTACTTACTTTTATATTATATTATATTATATTATTATACAACATTTCTTTCTGGTTCTCGAATCTGATTGGCTGAGAGCCTTTTCCAGAGGTGCGATATTCTAGTGATAACAGCACTGCAACCATTTCACCATTTGTATCACTCTGCTTGTGGTATTTCTCACAGCGAGTGTTATGGCGGATGCCCAAATCCACTATGATTTTGTAAATAATATAGTTTTTTGTGTCACAGAATGTAGTTTTGAGAGTTTTAGGCGATAATGTAGTTGTTTAGACTTCAAATATGCAGTTTGTTAATAAAGATAACGTCTATTTGAAAATTTGCCTCAACGTTTTTGGAGATGTGAGCTCCAGGGTGTCAGCGGCCATTCAGTGCTCATGAACCTGCTGAGAGCAGACTTACCTCGGCCAGTTCTTCTGGAATTTGCCACTTCAAATTTAGATCAAGTTATTTATAGTATTTATTTTGTGGAGATATATCAGTGCCACACTGTATTTTTTATAAACAGTTTGTTCTATAATAACAACAACAGCAACACATAATAAAATTGTAATAATTAAAAAGAACCAGGTGTAAGATAAACAGGTCAATAATAATTTAGCTCAAAGGGAATCATTTAAGATTTTAAAGGGAACTCCACCATTAATATGTAAGGGAATTAGGACAGAATCACTGTTTTACGGCGGATCACTGAGACGGCCTGCGATTCAGTGAACGAGCCGTATGACATCAATTCTGCAATGGATATCAATATCCAAAATATAGTGAAAACACTATTAATTAGCATAGTAACAAGATCGGCAGTTTAAGACATTAACTTGTGAGCACAAAACACAAGATACTTCTCTTTTCCATATAAATAAGGCTTTATTGGATAAATCTAAGACATATAAACTAATCTAACAGTTCAAACTTTCTGCCTTTTCCTGATTGGACAAGTGAATGTCAGTCGTAATCCTGCCTTTATGTTGCATATTATTCATTTGCCCTTTCTTTTCGTGCAATAAAAACAGAATTTGCCTTGTAAAATATACCCATACCTATGAATACAGTACATGTCCATTTGAATTTATTTGCATTTGACATTGAGCATGCATGAATAATACACATACAAATGCACTCTTCAGCTGAGTGTTCTGCAGTCAGAATGTGTTCATTTCTCCTGTTCTTCGATGACTGGATTAGACCAAAGCCCCCAGCGTGGCTCTGTGCAGTTCAATCACCATATTCCACCCCTCTCAACTGTCACATCACATGGATTATACAGAGACTCCATCAAGCCCAGATTCCACCTCCAGTCGCTGGCAGGTGCTTTTCCCCCCGAGAACACAATCTGTGGGTAGAAGGCCATTGCATGGAAACAAATAATGAAAGAAATAGGCTTTGTGACAGAATGTGATTTAATGGATCTGGCCAGGTGATGGACTCATATTGGACATATTGCAACAAAGAATGGCTTTTTCAACCAAAGTCAAAGGCAAAAAAAGATATTAAACTTATTAAAACATATCCCAGATTTTCATTGGTCTCAGACAGAACCCACTGTACAGTATATCTTAATGGCCCATTGCGGTGTATACATATATACAGTGGGTACGGAAAGTATTCAGACCCCTTTACATTTTTCACTCTTTGTTATATTGCAGCCATTTGCTAAAATCATTTAAGTTAATTTTTTTTCCTCATTAATGTACACACAGCACCCCATATTGACAGAAAAACACAGAATCGTTGACATTTTTGCAGATTTATTAAAAAAGAAAAACTGAAATATCACATGGTCCTAAGTATTCAGACCCTTTGCTGTGACACTCATATATTGTCAGGCTGGTTTTTAGCTGATGGACAGGAGAGTGTCAGGTTCCTGACACCACATCTCATCCCATGGGCCCCTGAACGATCATTTGCTAACATGTTTGTGTCTGTGTCTGCCATCATAGCATCAGCCTTTATACCAGTCCTGCATTTCAATCCATAGTCCTCAGAGCCGTGTCTGAAGTCTAGTTGATGGGTGAAAAAAAAAAGACGTGCAGGGAAGTCAGCAACTGAATTTTTAGCATAGCTGAAAAAACAACAATCATTTCACAGCTTATTCACTCAGGAATTTTCAGCATGTATTTTTTTTTTTTTTTTTTTAATTAAACTTTTTATTTAAAGGATAGCACAAGATCTGTTGTTGTTCAGGTGTTGAACAATGTGTTTCTGTATCTGCGCTTTTTAAAAATGTGTTATTTATTTAATATTCTTTATTTTATACTTATGCACTGTAAAAAATATGATCAGTAAGTCATGGCAACAACAGTTCTTACTGTTATCTCATCAAAATGAGTTGAGCAATTTTATAGTTTATATTTTCTCGTCTTAAGCTATATGAAATTCAACTTTGTTTTTTAGTTGGTTTAATGTAATTTAGTTTAAATTACTTGGACTGGTTAGTTGATTATACAGTACTTAAAAATGTAAGCATCTTTATAAATATATTTATGCAGGCACGTGCACACATAGACATCAAAGGGGGCTTGAGCACCTGCCCTTTTTCTTCCTCGAGAGCAAGTTTATTTTTTTATAAATAAATATATGTGTGCATGTGTGTGTATCTGTTTGCGCACAGCTTTCCCTGTCAAACAAATAAAAAATCTAAATATCAGGTCAGGTCGGGAAATGGAAACTGTGGAGTTCCGATGCCTTTCTACTCTCCGCGTTCGCGCAGGCGCACAGCACAGCAGTATAGCACGATTGGCACATACACATCACAGACCGGCAGAGAGCCTCCCTCCCTTTCCAGTTGTGTTTGTCTTGGTGTGGAGGTGAGTGGTGATGAACAAAAGACTAAGCTACATGTGCCTCGAATTTACAGCTAATTATCCAAAAGACAAAAGGCAAATATAGTTAATTTGTCTTGCTAACATCTATGACTCATGAGAGCTACCGTGGATGTAAGTTAGCTAAAGTTTAGCTAAGGCAATAGGAAGTCTAGTAGGTTAGACCAGTGCGTGTTCTTTCACTGCATGATTCAATTTATTAAAATGCATTTAGAATGATCACAAAATTCAAGATATGGGGCAGAAATTTATATATTTATATCATTTCACATAGTTAATCAGTATCAGTGAAGACTGACATTTTTTCCACCAAAAAGCAGCATGATTACAATTTGATATTGATTTTATACAGCAGTTCAATAAACAATAATTTAATATTAAGGCACTTATGTTTTAGATATAGGGCTTGGGTATCGTTCAAAATTTTTCGATATTGATACCGATACCTTGACTTCGATACCGGTTCCTGAACGATACTTTTTTCGATACCAATTTTATGAAAACAAGATTACATTATCTAAAAAAAACAAAAAAAACTTTGGTTTTATTTTTCAGCTTGTTGATGTTTATAGAAACTCAAAGACTCATCTCCTGAGCCACTGCACAAAGGAACAAAATGTAACCAACATAATAAATCAGTGCAAAATAGTTTTAGATAAACTCAAATAGTCTTCAGTTTACACATCTGTTAGGCTACATTTACACTAGTTAGTGTTCGTTTTAAAACGCATAACATTATTTGTTATATTTATTTGCTCAATGTCTTCTGGGGTTTTGGTTCTCTTACTGTTGTAGATAGCCCAAAGTATAACAAAAATATTATATATCTCTTCATTGTGTTTGGGCCCCCCTGGACGAGCAAACATAGGCACGTGCCTAGAATGCCTATGCGTAAATCCGGCCCTGTTAGACGGCAATCGGAAGTTATTACAAACACTCGATGGTGTTTTAAAGTGAGTTTTGAGTAAAAGCGGAATATAAATCTTATTTATTGTCTTATGTAGCATGATGCTACAGTTTGCATAAATGATCACATAACACACGCTTTCGGTCATGTAACGTTAGTATAAACGGACATCTGCATATGATCGGAACGCCACGCAGCTCCCGTGCTACTCTCCATTGGAAATGGATGACCGGTCTGTCACTTGAAACGCAGTGGAAACGCCAGTATGACGAGGATCGTTTTCATTTGAAAACATAAATGCACCAGTGTAAATGTAGCCTTACATCTATGGGGGCTGGGACGTATTCACATTACAGCCTCACGTGTGCGCCACATCTCTGAGTGTAACCGGTGTTAACTAGTAGGTGTGTTTGACTTGACGCGAACTGACTGTGCAGACCGATCTGTGTATTACAGTACCACGAGAGCTAAGGAGAGCAGACTGCTCCATACGCTTTCGAATCGCTCTCGCGGATGATCGATCTGCTCCGCACCTCTTCTAGTCGAACACACCAGCTAGTGCTGCAGGCTTATTGGCTCACTGACGCTGATGAGTTTAACCCCTTAGGTATCGAAATTTGGTACCGAACAACGAGATGTTTTTCAATACTCGATGGTATCGAGGCAATTCGGTCGGTACCTAAAAAGTATCGAACTCGATACCCCACCCTATTTAGATACAATATTACCTGTTTTTGCTCTATTTCGCCAACAAATATAAGTCCAATTTCATGGGTTGCAGAAGGCCTGGGTTACTTTTGAGGTCTGCTACAAATATGGAATTGGCTACAAAAAAAACAAAAAACATAGTCTATAGGCTCATATGTATGCACGTTTAATCACTAAATGATCGCGATCTCGATTAAAACACACGCGATCTTATTCCTAAATGACGGTGATTCCGCTGTCTATTAAACCTTTGAAAACACAATCACATCGGAATACGTAAACCTGCTTTCGCACAGCCGCTGATGCAGAGAGAGCAGCGCTCATCATGTATCCTAAGCTTTATGTTTGAAACAGTCTACACAAACAGTTTTACACAGTAGGCTTAATTTCTGTGTTGCAAACATTAAATAATAACGAAAGTATTTGGAGAAAGTTTTTAATCCGGATATAGACTCGAATAAAATCGAGTAATTAATCTTTGGAACTAATGATACGCTTCAAATATAGATTGTATGTGTTAGATTATGCCAGTAGGTGGCAAACAGTGACTGCTACTATTTGATGTCTGAATCATTCAAGAGATTCGTTCAAAAACTCTGGACGAAACAAGTCTTCATTTTTTTTTTTCAAAAGATTTTTTAGCTACATAATGAATTCATTTAAATTAATAAATATTTTTAAATAGGCTCATTTATAAAATTTTAGACATTTCTAAATAGACTCATTTATAACATAAAAATATTTTGTCAGAAATTCAAATTACATATTTTCTTTGGTTGTCTAAAGTTTGTTTTCGGAGAAGCATACAAATACATAGTCTAACATATCTGACATCTAACTAATACCGACTGAACTGTTTATAGCCTATTATGTTACATGTTACTATGTATGTTTATGAACTATTGTATGTATTATGTAGTTCTGCAACCAACCCAACCACCCCCAGGCCCCCCCCCTTTCTTTTGGTTCGTTCCGCAACCCATGCAATTTGCTCTCTGAGCAACATGACGATGTTTCGTTCCTGAATGAATCAACCGTTTAAATAATTCGATTAAATCGAAATGACTCGCTTATTAACAGTGACTTGCTGCCACCTACTGGCGGTTTTAATTTTACATTTAAAGTATCTTTAAATTTTTTAAATATAATTTCAAATATCAGTATGCAACGTTTTATGCTTAAAATATCAAAACAGTATTAATGCATTTGTAACTGCAGGTTAGAAAAAATGGCTTTATGAAGGTAAAAATGCCCATAAAAGGTAAAAAATAAATTTAAACTTATTGGAAAAGTTTAATTTCTATCACTGCTGTGAACTGATCACCACACAGAATATGCAGAATATCAAAAATTTTAGGAGTCAGCTGTCCACGGTTGTCCTTAAGATACCAGCACAATAACACTCAGCAAAATATTGTCTAATTATTAGGGCTGTGAATCTCTGGGTAGAGAGCGAATCGATTCGATTCACGATTCATAGGTTTTCAATTCGATTCAAGAACGATTTTTGCAAATCTAGAACGATTCAATTCGATTCGATTCCCAATTAAATTTGATTCGATTTGATTAACGATTCGATTCTGCATTCTTTAAGTGCATTCACAGGATTATTTAAATGGGGGCAAATTACACAGCAGCCTTTATGGTTAGAGAACGTCTAGGTTACTTGTGTAACCCTCGTTCCCTGAAGGAGGGAACGGAGACGTTACGTCAGTGACTGACGAATTGGGATCTCGCCCGAGAGCCCAATCACCTTCGAGTGTTAACTAAACAAGCCAATGACAGTTGGCGTGCGTGCTTCGCCACGCGCACCCCGCCCCGCAGCGCGGGTATAAAAGGAGAGCGCGTGCAAACGCACATCAGTTTTTCGCTGAGGAGCCGAGACTACGTGCCCCGGCCGTACAGCGGTGGTACAGCAACTGTGGCAACGGAACGTAACGTCTCCGTTCCCTCCTTCAGGGAACGAGGGTTACACAAGTAACCTAGACGTTCCCATTCAGTCAGCCACGTTCAACGTTACGTCAGTGCCTGACGAATTGGGATCCGTATGGAAAACGCCACTATTGCGGACCCCCTCCAGTGCCCTGCGGAAGCCGGCAAGTCCCCCCACACCAGCGGGGGCGGAAGATAGGACAGCGGCTAGGCAGAGGTGACCGCCACTGCTGTTCCATACAGTGGTGCATTGGATAACACTGGGAAAGCGTACCCAGTGGGGACGCTACGGAAGCCACATCCCGCACATAGGAGGTATTATGTGGAATTACACATATGGACTGGCCCAGGGCAGTACTACATATGGAAGTCTCTGCGGTAGACTCAACCCACCTGGGGTGAGATCACTACACTGCAGAGATGGCAGTGAACGACTGCCAGGGAAAGACACGGGCTCACCGAGAGGGGAGCCGTACCGTGGAAGAATACACATGTGGGATCACCCGAAGGGGGAATCACTACACACGGGCACCTAGCCCAGCACAAGGGCTGACCTTGGGCATGCACACGAGTGCTGAGCCTGGCGTCTGGCGCTCCGCCACGCCTGACCGCCGAGGGTGCGGGAGGAACTCCACCAGGGTTCGCCATGGGGAACTGAATGAGGAGCACAAGAGCGCACGTATCCGGTCCGTAGAGGGGAATGGCGCAGCAAGCGTGATCGACACCGAGCAGGTCCGGTGTTACTGCCTACCTGAGGCGAGTACACGAGAGGACACGGGCTCTACACGGAGATTATAGAATCTCGCAAACGTGTTAGGCGTCGCCCAGCCGGCAGCTCTACAGATGTCTGCTATCGAGGCGCCCCGCGCCAATGCCCAAGAAGATGCCACTCACAGGATTATTTAAATGGGGGCAAATTACACAGCAGCCTTTATGGTTAGAGAACGTCTAGGTTACTTGTGTAACCCTCGTTCCCTGAAGGAGGGAACGGAGACGTTACGTCAGTGACTGACGAATTGGGATCTCGCCCGAGAGCCCAATCACCTTCGAGTGTTAACTAAACAAGCCAATGACAGTTGGCGTGCGTGGTTCGCCACGTGCACCCTGCCCCGCAGCGCGGGTATAAAAGGAGAGCCAGTCACTGACGTAACGTTGAACGTGACTGACTGAATGGGAACCATAAGTTACAGAAAAAAAAACCACTTTTTTCCATTGTTAGATGCTAGTTTAATGATGCTATGGCATGACATGGCATATAGGAATTTATGTAAGATTTAAAAAAAAAAAAGTTTTAAAAGTATTATGTATAGGCTAACATTTTGGCACATCAGGGGCATAACCATCATTTCAGAAGTGACAGAAATGTCAAATACAATAATTTTATGTATGTATGTTTTATTATGATTTTTTTTTTTTTACAAGGAATTCTTTTCTTATCTCTTACTTTGAATTTGCTATAAGACATCAAATACACTGCTGGACAATAATCAATCATTTGTAATCCGTCATTTTTTCCTAATGGCAATTTTATGATCGTTTTATATGCTACAAACAATTATTTCAATTTTCTGCACAGAATAAGGTAGAAAATATACTTTATAGTTTCTGTACTGTTATAAATGATATGTCAATTAGCACTGCATCATTCATAAATTTGATTTATTTATTGTGTTTTTGTCTTAACGTTTCATCAGTTCATTCTGCTTTTTATTCAGTTTAGCTGCAGATATAGCCTGGCACGTCTTAAGTTCTCTGAGCGCGAGATCACTTCTCTTTCAGTGCGAAAACGTCTATCTCATTTTCATAAAATAAAGTGTTATAGTATTTAACTTTTCCTCTCCATCGGCGAATTATGTTTCTGAAAGAAAACGCACCCGATGTCTGTTTGCTATAGCAACAAACGCTACTTTCATGCATCTGATTATTAGATAAACATCGCGTTTTTATTTCAAGCTTGTTGTTAATGCTGTGGTTATTTTAACAGTTTCCTTTGTACAGTCGGTTAAACGACATTGTTAAAACACATTTATCATTCAATGGAGCTGTGAGTATGCTTTAGACACTTAAATTTTTGCCCCGTCCATGCAATAAATGCGCAGTCTTCGACTGCTCAGGTAATGTCGTCGGCATGACCGAGAGCCATTAAAAAACTAAAGAAAAGGAAAACGACTTCACTTTAGCATTACTGGCCACGAGTACTAAGGAGAGATCACGCATCAGCTGCTCAAAAAATGTGTCAGTGAGACGAACGGAGCGCGAGCACAATCTTGTGACAGTCGCAGTCGTTAAATAGTGGAGCGCGTGAAGGAGAGATGTGAGGGCACGAACACTGTTCAAGGTCTCCATTAATTCGTGCTTGTAGTAATTTAATTTGTATAATGTATATATTTTGAAAGCATTGAATCGCTATAGAAATCGCGATTCATTCGATTCTTAGCGTTTTAAATCGATTACTGTCCAAAATCGATGATTCACGATTCAAAATCCATGTTTCAAGATCGATGCATATGCATCGTCAGGGTTTGTAATCGATGCATCTAGAAAACGAGTGAATCGTTACACCCCTACTAATTATCATTATCGATAAAATCCCAGAAAATATTGAGATATATTTTTGTCAATATCGCACCTAATATATTTAACGTTTCGTTTAGAAAAAAATTTAAATAAATATGAGAAGTGCCCTTTTTTCCACTTGAGCCCCTGCCCCTCAAAATGTCTGTGCACATCCCTGTATTTATGTAATAATATTAAATTATTATTCGCTTTAGTGTAAATTTGTCACATCAGACTTTTCAGCATTTTTAGCATTTCAGCAATAATTTTCAAGATTTTAAAAGATTTTAAAGGTTAGCGCAATATTTAGGTATGCAGGGTTTTTCAGAAAAATGCATTGCATTACATAACTGTGTCATTTAGTAATTAAATAAACATTCTTTGTCTATTTCGCCTTGATAAACACACTTGGTACTTGAGCACTCCTAAACGTATCGACCATGGCCATTGTCTGAGAGAAGACAAAGGAGAGAGTTATTTTTATTTATATTGGTGGTACAGAACCGGCTATGCATAGATCACAACTGTACTATTGACCCCATATTTTGACATATGTATAACTATATTCAAGGTGCCTTTAACAGCACAATATGGATTGGAGGTCATGTTGGCTGCTTGCCCAAGAACAACTGTAGAATGAGATTTTTTTCCCTCTTTGACTCTATATGTTCTTGCATTATTATTCCAGTTTGTATGAAATGCAGTGCTAGCTCATCCACATTTGACACTGGGAGATGCATATAAATGCAAAACTGATTTACAAATGACTGACACAAATATTTCCCTGTGGGAATTTATCATAGCCCACAGTCCGTCACTCCACATTACAATGCAAATGTCAAGGCCAAGCTGCTTTAGTATTTATTGAAACACACACCATCATTTTTCCCTTTTATCATTTAAGTCGATTTTTCTGAATTGTTTTTTTGTTGGTTTATAAGTGTTTGCATATTCTGCAACACACCAAATGACCACCTCAAGAATGACTTTGGTGGTGAGTATAATTTTAAACCTACCCACAGGCATTAAGTCAAACTTCATTTGCAAACATTTTATAAAATGTGTATGAGCTGTGCAAAAAAATAAATAATTCTACATATCTAAGTGAGATATAGCCACATTCAGTGTAAACAAAGGAGAGAATTACACTCTCACACTTGCCAAAACACACCTTTGTCCGTTTTGTCTCCTGAGTTCCTTTTATGTAATGGAATTTTTATGAGGCTGCAATCTTGTGACAGTCGCAGTCGTTAAATAGTGGAGCGCGTGAAGGAGAGATGTGAGGGCACGAACACTGTTCAAGGTCTCCATTAATTCGTGCTTGTAGTAATTTAATTTGTATAATGTATATATTTTGAAAGCATTGAATCGCTATAGAAATCGCGATTCATTCGATTCTTAGCGTTTTAAATCGATTACTGTCCAAAATCGATGATTCACGATTCAAAATCCATGTTTCAAGATCGATGCATATGCATCGTCAGGGTTTGTAATCGATGCATCTAGAAAACGAGTGAATCGTTACACCCCTACTAATTATCATTATCGATAAAATCCCAGAAAATATTGAGATATATTTTTGTCAATATCGCACCTAATATATTTAACGTTTCGTTTAGAAAAAAATTTAAATAAATATGAGAAGTGCCCTTTTTTCCACTTGAGCCCCTGCCCCTCAAAATGTCTGTGCACATCCCTGTATTTATGTAATAATATTAAATTATTATTCGCTTTAGTGTAAATTTGTCACATCAGACTTTTCAGCATTTTTAGCATTTCAGCAATAATTTTCAAGATTTTAAAAGATTTTAAAGGTTAGCGCAATATTTAGGTATGCAGGGTTTTTCAGAAAAATGCATTGCATTACATAACTGTGTCATTTAGTAATTAAATAAACATTCTTTGTCTATTTCGCCTTGATAAACACACTTGGTACTTGAGCACTCCTAAACGTATCGACCATGGCCATTGTCTGAGAGAAGACAAAGGAGAGAGTTATTTTTATTTATATTGGTGGTACAGAACCGGCTATGCATAGATCACAACTGTACTATTGACCCCATATTTTGACATATGTATAACTATATTCAAGGTGCCTTTAACAGCACAATATGGATTGGAGGTCATGTTGGCTGCTTGCCCAAGAACAACTGTAGAATGAGATTTTTTTCCCTCTTTGACTCTATATGTTCTTGCATTATTATTCCAGTTTGTATGAAATGCAGTGCTAGCTCATCCACATTTGACACTGGGAGATGCATATAAATGCAAAACTGATTTACAAATGACTGACACAAATATTTCCCTGTGGGAATTTATCATAGCCCACAGTCCGTCACTCCACATTACAATGCAAATGTCAAGGCCAAGCTGCTTTAGTATTTATTGAAACACACACCATCATTTTTCCCTTTTATCATTTAAGTCGATTTTTCTGAATTGTTTTTTTGTTGGTTTATAAGTGTTTGCATATTCTGCAACACACCAAATGACCACCTCAAGAATGACTTTGGTGGTGAGTATAATTTTAAACCTACCCACAGGCATTAAGTCAAACTTCATTTGCAAACATTTTATAAAATGTGTATGAGCTGTGCAAAAAAATAAATAATTCTACATATCTAAGTGAGATATAGCCACATTCAGTGTAAACAAAGGAGAGAATTACACTCTCACACTTGCCAAAACACACCTTTGTCCGTTTTGTCTCCTGAGTTCCTTTTATGTAATGGAATTTTTATGAGGCTGTCGATCACATGCTCAGTGACATTAATAGTTGTGCGTGTGTAAGTGTGTGTGCGTGCTTTTTTACTGACATTAGCATTGATATTACTGTAGTTCAGGTTTTATGTCTCATGACTTTTTCCTAGCCATCAGTGTAGAAATGTTTTAGGACAAGCTTGCATTTGAAACACCACACGAATGCACAAAACATGTATTTTTTTAAAACCCTCTTTTGTTTCTCTCACACCTTTGTTCATACTTCAAACCATATCATGCATTTTCTTTTGTTTCATAGGTTTATTCATTTAGTTTAGTATGGTGTTAATTTTCAATGAGAGCTTATTTACCTCACTTATTTTACTATTTACTTACTCTGTGCCATTCCAATCTTGTATGACTTACTGGTAACACTTTAGTACAGGGAACAACTCTCACTATTAACTAGTTGCTTATTAGCATGCATATTACTAGCATATTTGTACTTATTAGTTTATTAGTACTTATAAAGCACATATTCTGCATGACCATATTCTACATCCCTAATCCTACCCAATACCTAAACTTAACATCTACCTTACTAAGCAGTAATTAGGCATTTATTGAGACAAAAGTCGTAATTAAGAGTTCATTAATAGCGAGAATTGGATGTTAAAATAAAGTGTGACCGATTGCCACACTTAATTTTAAGGTCCAATTCTCGCTATTAACAAACCATTAACTACGATGTTTGCCTCAATAAACTCCTAATTACTGCTTATTAATAGTTAGTAAGGTAGTTGTTAAATTTAGGTATTGGGTAGGATTAGGGATGTAGAATATGGTCATGCAGAATATGTGCTTTATAAGTACTAATAAACAGCCAGTCGGTCAGGCATGCTAATAAGCAACTAGTTAATAGTATGAATTGGTCCATATACTAAAGTTTTACCTGACCGACTTACTTTCTTGCTTCAAACACAAAAAGACATTATTAGAAAAATATCCAAACTGCTCTTTTGTAAACAATGGAAGTGAATGATGGTCCCTGGTCCTCATCCACTTTTATTCTATGGACAAAAAGCAGCTTGAACATTCTCCTAAATATCTCCTTTACTGTTTCACGAAAGAAAAGGTCATGCCGATAACAGTCTTACAGTGATATTAATACATACATTTACCAAGATCATTTTCACTACAATTGATAATTGAGATGCAAAGTAATTGAATGAAATTCAATGATATCCGTTACCACAGATGACAGTGACTATTAAGAAAATATCTGACTGCTGAATTCCATGATTGTCCAATTAGAATGCAGTATTGCAGAGAGCCATGTACCAAAGGTAGTTCATTGCTAAACATTAGCTATATAGGCGATATCAAGATTTCCATTAGTCTTTCTGAGTGCATGTGCTCTTGCGTATTTCTGCCTGTGAATGCATGTCGTGTATGTACGTTCTTAACATTTAATGTATGCAAATGTATGCGTTTGTGCGCATCGACATGGCTTCCGTCCCGGACATGTCAATGCGTCTCTCATAATTGTTTCTACGTAACTCTTCTTGTTGCCAACAATTTTTGCACCTTTACAATGTTGCAATCCCAGGTAAAAGTGATTCTCCACATCGGAGCATCGCTTTCTACATATTTATGTACGCACTATATGTACGTTCACATGGCTCTGTGCCATGACTGTAAGTACATATGAGTGGATGTTTGTTTGTATAAATTATTTCTATATAATTTATCATGTTTGCACAGACTAGTCCATGTGTCTTTATCTGTACATAGTTCTATTTGCAACTCAATTTCCAAAGGCAAAATTACAATTTGCAATTGGTAAATTCAAAAAGATCGCACTCAAATTTTAATTGGACACCTACTAGCAGAAGGGACCAGAGATGAGCTCTGAGTCTTTTTGGAAATGCAGCTGGGACCTTGTTTTTCTGAAAACCTTGTCATGACGGAATCCATTTACAAAGCTAAACGAGAGAGCCAAAGCTTCAGAAGCACCCGCAAGAGCCACTGCCTCACTAAAACACGATAAAAGGAATCATGGGACAGCCTTGAAGTGAGTCTATTTTAAACTTGTGTGTGCCCGATTAATGAACGGCACCACCAGATAGCCATGGCTTCTCTCTCATACCCTCATTAATGAACAAACTCACCATGAAGCTATTTTTAGCTCCCATCAATGGGCTGTAAAAATCCTCAATGTGAATTGACAACAAAATACATGCAACAATTTGGTGTACAAATGTGAAAAGTGCCCTCGATTCAGTCCAAAAGGTTCAGCTGTCATTTTCTACTGTATAAGTATGTCTAGAAATTAAAGGCCGATTCCTAACACAAGTCTTTTCGTGTTTGGTTGACAGCTGAGGACACATGTGGTGATACTCTGAGGGGTTCAAGTGGCATCATTACGAGTCCCAATTTCCCGAGTGAATATTACAATAGTGCGGACTGTACGTGGACCATACTTGCTGATCCCGGAGACACCATCTCCATCATTTTTACAGACTTCCAGACGGAGGAAAAGTACGATTACTTGGAGGTGGAGGGGTCCGAGCCACCAACAATATGGTGAGTCCAAATGCCTTGCCCACCGGTGTTTATTCCCATGCTCATCTGTCTTGTGGCGTTTTGGTGCAAACGGTAGCAGCTTCTTGTCGAATCTTTGCCTAATCCCATGGACATCTTAAATGAGCCATCGCCCCCATCCGTGATCTCACCTTTGTAACTGTGTGTTATCCTTCGAGTCTGTGATTTAAATGTAATCTTGCATGTTTTAACAGCAAGTGTTCCTCAATTAGTGTTGTCGCCGTGCCTATGCATCATGTGTTGTTTCCAGCTAAACCTTAAGGATGTAATTGTTAGTCATAATGGAAGCGTCTAATGTTTTCTAATGTTTATATCATCATAATATTTCACCTCTGCTGCTTATTGATTGGGCTTAAATTGGGCTATTGATTCACTCCTTCCAACCATGTCTACCCTGGTGATGATGGGTAAAAGATGGGTAATCTTAAAAGTTTTTTTTGTTTGTTTTCTTCTTCGTATGCTGTGCTACATTTGTTAAAAGGGAAAAATCCATTGTGTGCTTGTGCTGCATGCAGTTCTTAAAGGAAATTAACATTAGTATTGATCGCCTGAAATGCCCTTCCTCTTCACTTTAACATTATAAATTGAACTCAAGCCAAGTTTTTAATTACATCTCATTTGGAAAGTATGGCTTTTATATCAGTCAGTGTCATATAGGGCTGCATGGAGTGCTCAAATGTTGCTGTTTTTAGGAGTGCCAACTGCCCCGTGTGATACTGAATCGTCACATGCTTAAGGGAACAGAATATAGTCCCATATTAAATCCACATGAAGCTCAGTATATTCCATATTATAACATCTTCCACCCAAACAGCTACATAGCTAAATTTAAATTAGACAGTCTGTAAACTCTGTCAGTTTCTTTTGTAAGCCTCAGAGTATAAAATATAAAAGGTAATTGTGAGTCAAATTTAAGAAATCAGTGTTACTTTATTGTTATTTATAGTTTAGTGTAGTATTTAATAATATATGGAATTCTTTTTATGTTTTCAGTTTTCATTTTAATTTTAGATTTATGTTTTAAGAATTTTATCTTGTGCTTTTGTGATTTTTATTATTTGTTATATACAGTATACAGGTGCATCTCAATAAATTAGAATGTCGTGGAAAAGTTCATTTATTTCAGTAATTCAACTCAAATTGTGAAACTTGTGTATTAAATAAATTCAATGCACACAGACTGAAGTAGTTTAAGTCTTTGTTTCTTTTAATTGTGATGATTTTGGCTCACATTTAACAAAAACCCACCAATTCACTATCTCAACAAATTAGAATACTTCATAAGACCAATAAAAAATTTTTTTAGTGAATTGTTGGCCTTCTGGAAAGTATGTTCATATACTGTACATGTACTCAATACTGTGTGTGTATATTGATATAGCATTCATAAATTATTGTAGTTTTAGTGATTTTTAGTACTTCAATTTAAATTTATTTCAGTTTATTGCTAAAGTAACATTTTATTTCTAACTTTTTAATAAAAAAAATGTTCAGTCTTGTTTCATTTACCAATTTTTTTATAGTTTTAGTTGAAAACAACACATTGTCAGACATAAAATCTTACTCTGCGATATCAAGGCACATTTGTGGGATTTAAAGTGGCAATTAAAAAAATTAAATTAAATAAATTCTATTGAGATTAACATTTTTACTCTGAGCTGGAAATGTCCTTCCATGGTTTTTTTATGCATATCACTGGTGCGCATTCTTCACTGGGTTTGTTCATTAAAATGTCTAAAATACAAAGCACTTTTAAGTTTAGGTCTTTTCATCTTAAAATATAAATGTACAATCATTTTTCCCTGGAGTTATAATTTATCTAGTTAAAAGCTAATGTAATTGATGTGTGTGTAATAGCATGTGACACTTTATCACACTAAAATTATTTATTTAAAAAAAAAAAGTTGCATGTCAGTAAACCAAAGTCAAGCATCTCAAATACATTTAGCACTTAACTCAGTCATGCAGTGACTATTTTTGCCGCAGGCCCTGTGACTTTGTAGCATTTTGTTTTAGTGTACCCTGTACTCATATGTTATCTGCCATCAAGAGTTTACCTAAAACTCAAATCTGGTGTAAAGAAATCCATATCATCCTAAAAAGACAGCAAGAGTATCCCTAACTCTCCTCTGCGGAAGTTGGCAACCCTAGAAGTTCCATTAAATGCTTGTAAGATTTTCTATGATTTGAAGCAAGTGGTCGAGGGTGTACGTAATGGTTTCAGGCATGCAGCGGTGACGTGTTAACACATTGTTTACAGTGATTTATTCAAGACAGTCTCTTTGCGGCAAGCGAGGGGATGTCAAAGAGGATTTTTAAAGCGAGCCAGAGAGCCTGATTTGAATATGCATGTTATGTAGATGAGCCGGTCCTTCTCCAATGCTGATTGCTGCATAAACAAAGCACAGCGGACATCTGAGGGAGCTGCTGATACATGTAGATGTGAATGCAACAAGCTTCACTGCCCCGTGTTTGCACTGCTCATTCATCCGAGACTAGATCAACAGATAAACCTGCCTCATCACTTAATCATATCTGGCATTAGTTTTACTGCGCATTAATCTGTCTTGTGTATAATTAATTTGTTTTGCAAACTTGTGTGTGCCCGACCTTTTTTTGTGAATTCGGATTAGGTGACGCCACCCCTCACCTCATCACAGATCTAGCCTGTCGTTTACAGAGTGTCCTGACATCTCTCTCACGTGCTT
Source organism: Sinocyclocheilus grahami (assembly GCF_001515645.1). Classification (NCBI taxonomy): domain Eukaryota; kingdom Metazoa; phylum Chordata; class Actinopteri; order Cypriniformes; family Cyprinidae; genus Sinocyclocheilus; species Sinocyclocheilus grahami. The sequence goes on along the minus strand of NW_015506650.1, from coordinate 236,431 downwards.
CTGGGTCACCGCCTTTCAATGATTACCTCTTATTGGATTAGTCAAAGCCAGGAGACACTGGAAACTCCTGAATAAAGCACCACAGGTAGTTCGGTGTGCTCCAGTGATGCATAATTGATATCTTTAATAAAGGATGAGCTTCATTCTCTGTGCTGCAGTCTTAGTGCTCTCTGATTGAGCAGCTTGTTTACTGAAATGTTTTCTGCTCAAAGTATCTCTGCATTTTGGGCAGGTCGCCCTGCCAGCGCCCATGATGCCCCCGGAGCTCAGAGTTCAAGCAGGTTAAGGGTAGCTGTGCTGGAAATTGAAATGATAATGTAGATATATTAATATGATAATTTATTGGCTATTTTGCACCTGTTTTCTGTTGCAAAGACAATTTAGAAAAACAAAGAGTGTTAGTTCAAAGCACGTACTGTATCTTATCTGAGGTTACATCTAAAATGCTTCATTTTTATTCTTGCTAGTGCAAATGTTTAATTAGTAAATTACACCAACAGTTACTGTTGCATTTCATGGAATTATTTGCAGCTAATTGTCAATTAATGATGTTGTAAATGGTGTGTGATAATTAGAAAGGGAGGCATTTGCTATTTTTGCATTAATATGAAGGGTTTAATTCTTCATTTTAATCTTTGCATGTAACAGCAAAGAAAAAAATTATGTAAAGTGTGATATTATTATTAAAGCTGCAGTCTGTAACTTTTTTTGGGTAAAAATGAACCGAAATCAATATTTGAGCAAGTACATAACCAGCCAGTGTTCAAAACTATCGCCTTACTTTAGCCCGATTCCTAATGGCCAGCTTATAATAATGTTTTCTAATTTGAGTGATACGGATAGGTTTTCACGGGAAATTCGAGCATGCCGCTGCGTCATTACGTCATGTCTATAAACATAAAGAAGTTGTCCCGGCTACTATCGCATGTGAGGATCCTGCAGGTAGCGGATCGTTTATAACCTTTTCTCACAGCAGCTAGAATAATTAAATGTATAATTTTAATGGCGGATTATAATCCAGAAAGGATTGTGTTTATGAATGAAATTAAATTATATTCCAGTTATAAATGTGCTTCTGATTACAGATAGCCTTGGATTACAAAGATTTGTATTTTTAAGAAATCCAGTTCGAAGGAAGCATAATTTGCTTTTTGGGTTAAAAGAATTTCTTAATATGAAATTTGAAGAGTATGACAATTAGATTAGACTGTGTAGAAATTTAAATCGACATGCTAATACACACTATACTCATAGTCACCAATGCTGATGTTGTTAACATTAATCATTTGAAAATAAAGTATAACAATAATAATAATTTGCACGGTTTGATGTGATATGAGCTAACCGATCTTTAGATTAAATCACCATTGGTAGCATGATTTATTGTAATGCTTTTTTCCTCAGTTGGTCAGAACAAACATGGCAAACTTGTTACTTGTTCAGATGGTGACTGACTGCCACACATAGCTACTGTAGGATCTGTCTCACAACAGACCCACCTACATGATGGAG
>NW_015506650.1:218195-220938 GCF_001515645.1 Sinocyclocheilus grahami | reverse complement strand
ATTATTATTATTATTATTATCATTATTATTATTATAATAACAATTTCAGTGAAAAGGTAACACATTTCTTAGCTTTCGGAATTGTGTATAGTTCTCATTTATTTTAGGTCATTTATTTGTTTTATTTACTTTGAAATAATACAACTTTTTGTTTATTTCCTGATTTAAATTAGATTTTGAACTCTAAAGTTGGACTTTTGGACCCCACTGCTTTATATCTGATGGCTTACAATTGCTCATCCCTTTGAAGTGTTGAACCATTGCAGGCATTAAGGTGTGTGCTGCTCACTTTACCAGTCTACTTCTCCCCTCTCAATTCATTTCCCTCTGATTTAAGTTCCACTGAGCTTCCACTGATAGCTGCATCGTCATTCCTCCTCTGGATCCTTCACCCGGCTCTTTAAGAGGGTCCACAGTCTGCTGCATGGCTTATGATGCTGCTCTGACAGCTGCAATGTGGCTGGAGTACAGATATCTCCAGCAGCTCTTGGTCTGTGAGCTTGTTTGACCTGTCAGCATCTCAGAAAGTCATCACTTCACCCTGAACCCGCTGTGTGAGTCAGAATGCAATGAAGGTGATTAGATCCAGTGTTGTTGTGAGAGCAGATGTGATTGAAACCAGAATGTGACAGCTCGGCTGCCATAAACGTGTTGTAGCATTGTATCCTTTCCCTTAAAGTTTTATTCGCTGCATCTGCCAAAGTACAATTTTAGAAGTGCTACATCTCAGGGCTTAAAGTAAAAAAAAAATAATTGTGGCCCAACAAATGACTCCTGTACGGAAATAGATGTCTCACACAGCCATTCAAATCAAGGCCTGAAATGTCTCAGTTCTTCACGGGACGGAAGAGGAACGAGCCATTTCTCACCGGGGAGACAGTGGGATTAACTCCAGACAACTGCTCATTACCTCCCATCACAATTTATCCTCTACTTCTATTGGAGATGATTGGATTAGATCACTTTTGTCCCTTACCATCACTCACTGGAAGGCAGTGTATTGACCATGTTTAAAAAGGGCAAGGCAACCTCGCTTACTGTTTACTGCACTATGGGAGTCCAGTGCATTGTAGTCATGATAATTCAATGCCGCAGATGCTTCCTTTTCGTTCTCCGGGCAATGTTGTAGAGCGTGTGTGATAACTCGTGGTTTATTTATCTGAAGCGCAGGTTATGTGAGCATTGGAAGATTGTGTTTGTGAGGTGAAGGCTAGTTTGCCTTAATGTGTTTGTACCAAGATGATGTTGTTTGTTGAATATCATACAGTACCTTGACGGATGAGCATGCAGAGAATTTTAGAAAAACACAACCTTCATGATGTAACCTGGTTGTTTAGCATATAGCAAAGGAAGCTATTGAGAAGTGGAAAGATGTAATGGAAAGCTATCTGTTAGCATTCTCACATCTAACTGTATGTACATTATTGATTCATAAAAAAATAAAACAATAGCTGGAAGTCAAAAGTCTGGCTTACAAAACTGCACTTTAGGCAAAACATAACTCAAAACTTAACTTTGGGCAAAAGTTTTGAGTTGGTAGGATTTTTTTCCAAAAAAATCTCTTGCTCAGCAAGGCTGTATTTATTTGATCAAAAATACAGTAAAAATAACATTTAAATATATTAATAAATATATTCTATATTGCATAATTAATATACTAATATAAACAGTAATATTTCTTAATGTCAGTGTTGAAAACAATTGTGCTGCTTAATATTTTATTTTATTTTGTTTTATTTATTTATTTTATTTTTTATTAAAAATAAATTTGGAATGACTGAAAGCTCTACATCAACATTGTGGCTTGTATAGTAATACTTACAGAATGCAGCACACCGTTTACCACATTTTACCACATTGAAATACATTACACAGATTTTTCCCCAAAATCAGAGCAGAGAATGTGAAAACGGCTGCTGATTCTGTCTAGCCATGACACATACACAGACTGTGCTTGAATGCCAGCAGAGGACCCATCCAGCTTACTCTGTTTTTGGATGAGAGGCAGGAGCAGGAGGATAATTAACAGTGCCATTTTAATTCTGTGAACATGTAAAGCAACCTGGCATCTAAAGGCTACACATACAAAGTTACCCAATCATGATGAAAAATGATACAGACTATCAACCCAGCGAAAAGGCAGAAACTATTTTCATACTGTCAGGACTAAACCTATTTTAAAAATATTTTAAGAAACACTTTACAGTAGTCTTTTCGAAAATCTTTCCTAAGTTTTATTTTAAAATTCTTCAGGCATGTTTTAATAAATGTACATGATCAGAGGCAATATAGATATTGTGTAGTTGCTTTATTTCAGGATATGAGCTTGAAATTAAGATATTTCCATTTTAATCCATTATCATGTCTATGTCATTGGAAAGCCCTTCCTTTTGTAATAGACTGGCACACAAAGGTGCTTTTCATATAATTTGTGCTTTTCTTCATTTTTTTGCCAAAAGCTTAAATAACAACAAGGGGGTCGGGGGAGACTAAAGTGAATTGAACATCAATTGAAAGCAATGTTATGCATTCCACGTTCCAATCAATTTTGTTGGCACCCTAACCAACGCTCACTTCTGGGAAATCTACAGCACTCGGACGGAAGCAGCATTCTGAGCAGGAAGTGCCTTCGGTGTGACCTTGGGATACATGGACTTTAGGTTCACTCAGCATGTACACACAGTTATGTGGATTTAATTGTATGCATAACCACTTGTATAACATACACTCTCATGCAATAATT
>NW_015506650.1:216268-218185 GCF_001515645.1 Sinocyclocheilus grahami | reverse complement strand
ATAATGATTAATTCCCTTACAACTAAGTAAATTATTACACTACTCTTCAGAACATTAGATTCATCGGCGCTGGAGCCGTGCCGACTCACAACCCACGCAAGCTAGATAATTCCGCACACTGCTGCAATTCCAGGTTTTCAAACAGAGATGGCGACAAAGAGGCAAAACTCACGGACTGCAGCTTTAACAAAATTTTAGTGAAAATTTCATTTGAATAATTGACATATTTCTAACATATTAACATATAGTTCTTGCTCATTTTATGTAATAAGGCTTTTTTAGATCTTTAAACATTTGATTTATTTCCCAATTTTAAAATTTGATTTTTAATTTAATTTTATTTAATTTTATGTTTTTATTTTATTTTATTAAATCGTGGAAACAATTGTTAATATTATTAATTTTATTATTTTTAATATAACAATTTGAGTAACAACTCGGACGGAAGCAGCATTCTGAGCAGGAAGTGCCTTCGGTGTGACCTTGGGATACATGGACTTTAGGTTCACTCAGCATGTACACACAGTTATGTGGATTTAATTGTATGCATAACCACTTGTATAACATACACTCTCATGCAATAATTGACTTGATAAAAACTGATATTATATACATACATACATTACACTACTGTTGAAATGTTTAAGGTCGGTAAGATTTTTAATGTAAAGAAGTCTTTAATGCTTACCAAGGCAGCATTTATTTGATTAAAAATACAATAAAATTGTGTTATTATGAAATATTTTTTACAATTGAAAATGACTGTTTTTTATATTTAAAAATGTATTTTAATACTGTGATGACAAGGCTGAATTTTCAGCATCATTACTACAGTCTTCAGTCACACGATCCTTCAGAAATCATTTGAATATGCTTTTTTGGTGCTCGACATTTATTATTATTATCAGTGTTGAAAACATTTGAGCTGTTTAATATTTTTGTTACTGGTATCGGTATCGGGCCCGATACTGAGCTCCTATACTCGTACTCATACTCGTTAAAATGTCCCGATACCAAACAAACAGCATGTGATAAGTGCCATATTCAGACAAAGAAACACCGACAACAGAACAACAGACAGCAGAATGGAGTTAATAAGAGATTTCTACGAAGTATGTGTATGCAATGAATATAATGTTAAACTTTCAGTATTAACGTCTGTATAGCTGATGTGCGCGAGCTGATAAGCAAAGCACGCTGAGTGGATTGAGCGTGCGATGGCGCAGATGCGCAAGCTTGTCGAGTGAATATACCTTTCTCACAGACATCACTGGAAAGTTTGTTGTTCGGTCGGATATGTCCAAAACAAGTAAGTAAAACAATAGGGAGGGAGAGAGAGAGAGAGAGAGAGAGAGAGAGAGAGAGAGAGAGAGCACTTCTGTTGTGTGATCTTTGATGTTCACTCACTGAGCAAACACTACATTTGGATTCAAACTAAATCGTAAAAATAAGACCATTTATAGGGGCATTCACTATAAACATAATTTATTTTCAACCTTAGGCATACAAGACTTTTTGGCGAATGTGAATCTAGCAGCCTGTGTGAAATGCGCTAGGCTGTACTGTACTTGTCCCTCTCATTCTGCACCAGTACAAATACATGCACGCGTTGCACGTGTTTTCCTTGATTGAGTGTTTCTGCATTATATGAGTGGCATTGGAATATAAATCGCAGCACATTTCAGATGTAAAAAAAACTAATGATGTACCATAGAGAAAAAAATGAACAGTGAAAGTAACAAAAACTTATAAAATACATTTTAATGGGTATAATTAAATGTGAAAATAACCGAAGGATATACAGTCAAACCAAAAATTATTCAGAGACCAGATGTAATTTTTGATATTTTTTTACTAGTGGGTGCAGGACACTATAGTTCATTTATGTAAGTGAGGATAGCAAAATAAAGTAAGCTG
>NW_015506650.1:205866-213859 GCF_001515645.1 Sinocyclocheilus grahami | reverse complement strand
ACATTTGGATTCAAACTAAATCGTAAAAATAAGACCATTTATAGGGGCATTCACTATAAACATAATTTATTTTCAACCTTAGGCATACACGACTTTTTGGCGAATGTGAATCTAGCAGCCTGTGTGAAATGCGCTAGGCTGTACTGTACTTGTCCCTCTCATTCTGCACCAGTACAAATACATGCACGCGTTGCACGTGTTTTCCTTGCTTGAGTGTTTCTGCATTATATGAGTGGCATTGGAATATAAATCGCAGCACATTTCAGATGTAAAAAAAACTAATGATGTACCATAGAGAAAAAAATGAACAGTGAAAGTAACAAAAACTTATAAAATACATTTTAATGGGTATAATTAAATGTGAAAATAACCGAAGGATATACAGTCAAACCAAAAATTATTCAGAGACCAGATGTAATTTTTGATATTTTTTTACTAGTGGTAATAATAATAATAATAATAATATACATGCATGTACTAATTCTTAAAATGTGTATTTTGATTTTGAATCCTGGCTGTCCTTAAATTCCATTCAAATTCAGGTAATTTCTGTCCTGTAATGTAACAAAACATTCCTATTAGTATTAGCTCAAAACACACTTATACTCTGTACATACTTGGTGTCCTTCAAAAGCCTTTAGTAGCTTAAAACAAAACTCAGGGTCTCTTCAAAAAAAAAAAACTCAGATAGGCTATATCCCATTAAAGTTGGCCTTCTCCTAAAGTGCTTTCAGAAAGTGAGGAGAGTTTAGAGCTCAGAGTTCAGTGACATTCAGTGAGTTGGGATGGGCAGCGTTAGGGCATTTATCAGCGGCTCCACAGACCTCCGGCAGCTCAGAGAGCAGCCGGCCTAAAGTGGAGGTGGCAGGCAACCAGAGGCTGTCAGCTTTGCCAAGTGAGAGATAAGAAGTTCGGACAGCAGTGCCTGGCAGGAGCTGCAGTGTGCTGGACCGTCACAGTCCTTCAGAATGGGTCTTCCAGAGCAGTTCCTGCCAATTCCCCATCACGCTTAGTCACTGTAGTCAGGTGGGATCCTAGCTAATCCGGCTAGTGATCCCACTCGTTCTGTACCTCGGACCCCCCTTGAGGGCTTAGTGGTCCGAGGCCTGTTTGCAGGTGCATTTGTACAGAAGCTGAGACAATTAGTGTGGAGCTAGCAGCTCACTGAGAGGGCTTTGTACTGAACAAACCTTCCCTTATTTTATCCCTCTTTCAAAAGAAAGCTTGTTTTTTAAATCAGTACTTCTCTACCCAGATTTTACATCAGACCCAACACTCTCAGAAAAAAAGGTACAAAAGCTGTCACTAGGGCGGTACCTTTATGTATATGCTTTTGTACCTTATTTTCTGAGAGTGTACATAGTAGAAAGATAGTTTATCATATATAAATGTAGCTATATATGAGAATATTATAGTATAATAGTCAATTTCTACTATACTGCAAATGTTGTTCTGATATATGAAATTTATTTTGTTATATATATATTCAATAACAAATGTTCTGGGATATTAAAGAACAATATTCAGTTTATAATTTAGTGTAGCTTATAATTTTTAAAATGAATTACATTTAAAATTAAATAAATGTATTAATTTATTAAATGTTACAAGATTGTTTCTGTGTCTACTGCATGTAAAATTCTACAGGTTTGTTAACATCAAATTTGAATGCTTATTACATTTAATATTTATTTAAAAAATAAATGCATGTTTAATACATATATTTTTATTAATTATGTTGTTATTGTTATTTTTATATTTCGTTTATTTTTTAAATGTATTTATCTATTTATTTTACATTTATAGTGTCATTACAGGATTAAGTGTCTAACTAAACTATTTAATATTGAATCGTTTCCTGGAGTAGCTTACATGTTATTGTTAGTCCTGCTAATATCTATCAAAATCTTCTCTACTTGTTTATCTCATGTAGTATATGTATAAGGCTGTTTTGCCTTAGAGAGTAACGTTATTTTCATATGTGCTGCATAGCCATAAGCAGAAATTCTAAAAAAATTCTAAAATCAGAACATTGACTCTCTCTTTACCCAAAGGCAGCAGCACGTGCCACAATGGTTCAGGCTGTGGCATGAATTTCATTCGGAGCTGTGTGATAGAGCCAAAATGGCTGCCAGTCAGGAAAGGCCCTTAAAAGCAGAAATAGTCAAATGAACGGACATCACAGTCACTTTACGTGCTTTGGTTTTTTGTGTTTTGCTTGTCTTCTGTGTCTAACTTCTCTCGCTCAAGGACAGAGAACATCTTTTCATTGTAGATCTCTGTCCCCCGGGAACTTTAAATTCAGGGTTTTTGAAAACTGCCTCAGCCGATGACTGTAAGGATGAAGGAAGCCATTAGAGTGGAGACGTATGAGGATGTTGTGAAGGAGTGGGGTTGGAAGGACAGTGTTCAGCTTAAAGTCGGCCTGAACTCGCATTTTAATCATACTCCCAGATGGTGGTTTGTAAGGTAGAGATGTGTGATAAATTCCTCATGAACATATTGGGCAGCTGCTCTACCAACCTGCTACATATCAGTTACATGGAAATTTGTCAAAATATGTAGCATTATGTGTTGTTTTTGTGTGGATTGGCTTAACTCTGTGTTCTTGGAGGTATCCATTTGTTTTATTTGCATGACTGTTTGTATTTGTGCACTGTCAAAAGGCAATTACGTTTTATTCAGCATGCAGAGCTTTTTGAGTCACACACTGAAAATGTGAATTATTTTGAATCTACATTAAAAAGAAAATCACATATTAGACCAACAATATTCCCCCAGATGTTGTACCAACTAGACAGTGTTGCCGGAACAAACTGTTTCATATTGAACAATTTGTCAAGGGTTTTTGAGTTGCCAAAATTATTTGCGTCATGAATAAATGATGTGCATACTATTATAGGAATATATTATGCTTTGCCATTTGCTGTTTTTCTGTTGTTGTTGTTTTGTTAGTTTTTTTTTGTCGCTTATAGTCATTTGTTGAGTGGTTATATTAAGAGTTCATCTTTTTAAATTGGCTGATTGTCACCATTATTGAGCACTATTAAACATATATTATATTAAATATTATTATATTATACATATATACTATTATATACATTTATATATTTAAAAAAAGGAAATTCAGCAAGGATTCATTAATTAAAGTATAAGTAAAGACTTTTACATTGTTACAAAAAAATATTTCAAATAACTGCTGTTCTTGTGAACTTTCTGTTCATCAAATATTCCTGGAATTTTTACTGTTTTCAACTGTGATGATAATAAGAAATGTTTCTTGAGCACCAAATCAGCATATTTGAATGATTTCTGAAGGAGTATGTGACTCTAAAGACTGGAGTAATAACTACTGAAAATTCAGCTTTGCCATCACAGGAATAAATTATATCAAAATAGAAAGAAATTATTTTAATGTGCAATATATTACTGTATTTTAGAGGCATAAGACAAAAAATATAAAAAATATCACAAACCCCAAACTTTTGAATAGTAGTCTATTTTTACATCGTTTTTTTTCATGTGTGATTGTACATATTACTGTATTTTAGAGGCATAAGACAAAAAATATAAAAAATATCACAAACCCCGAACTTTTGAATAGTAGTCTATTTTTACATCGTTTTTTTCATGTGTGATTGTACACATGCTGTTGTGCGTGCGTGCGTGTGTGCGTGCGTGCGTGCTTGCGTGCATTTGTGTGTGTGTTTTGCAGTCAGGACTTTGTGAGCTGGTGGCCTGAATTCTTCACTAATGAATAAAACATTCTGAGAGTCCAAGTCAAGATAGATATTAAACATGGCTCCTTTGTGTTGTGGAGGTTTTAACTTTCTACTGTTCTCCAGCAGTGTAATAGTTGATGTTTTAGCTGGGCTCTTTGCATCTGTAATAATGTCCAGTGCTAAAGCCTTTCCATTGTGGACACTTGGCACGGTTCCTAGAAAGGGGCGTTCTTTGGGAATGCATTACCATTTTGTAAGTTTTATCCTATTAAAAATCCACTTTCATTTGAAGATGACTATTTGCAGCATTTCAAAGCTTCCCTCTTTTTATATTATTACAACACAAAAAAAACCCTATTAAAAGTTTGCTTTATATTGTGTGCACAATGATCTAAAATACTTGAATACTTAAAATACTTGTTTGGTACAAGTGGATAAAAACACACACCCTTATGTAAAAAAAAGCACATATAAGGGCCTCTGTAATTAAGGATCCACATTAGCTACATAAATTTATAGTTGATCACAAATTAATTCTTATATAATTGTAACATGCAGTAATATCACAGATCAGAAAAATGTCATAATATTTTGCAGCCTATTTAAGTTTGTGTGTGTGTGTGTGTGTGTGTATGTGTATGTGTATGTGTATTGTGTGTGTGTGTGTGTGTGTGTGTGTGTGTGTGTGTGTTGTGAAAACGAAATCCAGCCTTTAGACCTCATAGTCCCCTTTATTGTTTGCATTGATTTTTTTTTTCTTTCATTACAGTCGATTAGTCTAGAGACATTAGCATGTTATTTTGTGCTGATTGTGTTGATAATATTCAGGATTATTAACATATTGAGTAATGTCTGTTGTGAAATAATTTATGGTTGAATTAGATTAACAGAATTTGATGCTAAATGTTTCTTCAGTCTGTAGTGTAATTATGTGATGATAATGAGACTCTCCCAAGCAACTCATTGAAATGTTTCTACAATATAACTATTAACATAATTATAATAATGAAATTCATAGTTATAAAGTAATAAATTGCTGTAGAGATAGCTATTTAAGTATGTTTGAACAAATCTTAAATGTACAGAATTCACACACACACACACACACACACACACACATACATATATAAACATATATACATACATACATAATACTGTGATATATAAAAAAAAAGCAACAAGCACTTCTCATTGCAAGCTGGCAGTGAGAGACAGCAGCATATCCTGCTCTGAGTGCGGCTCCTGACAGCTCAAGATGAACAAAACATTACAAATGAGCAGATGCTGCCACCAGCGCCCTCATCTCTTAAATCTGTAGTGTGCCGAGGCAAGGTGACGAACAAAAGAGAAACCTCTCTCAGTCATCTATCCAACAACTGGCCCTTATGAATGAAGAGGCAGTGCTCTATTGTTATTGATTGTTAAGGAAGGTGTCCTAGATCTCAATGTGAAACTATGATTCAGGGGCCGACAATGAAGGGACCAGGCTTTTCAGTTATGTACCTGTGCTGGAGAGAAATCATTTAGAAATGCCCATCTGCGGCCTTGCCACAAAACACAGACCCTTTCAAAAGAGAACTGAACTTAATGTGTCTTACACAACATGCATAAGTGTCTACATTTTTTGTGGAATATAAAAATGATTTCAGCAGTAAAAGACTGTAAAATGGCTACACTTAAAAACCTGTTAATTTGTTTAACAGGTTTCTTTATATGATGAAAAGCCACAATAGATCTAATGGTACATTTCATGTAATTTTACAGTAAAATACTGTTAAATGTTAAGTTTTGGGAAGTCATCTTTTAATTTAATTTACAGTGAAAAACTATAAACTGACATTACCATAATTCTCTACTCAGCTCACATTTTATTTATTTATTTATTCATTTAAATAAGTCTCTTGTTAGGTTCCCTTTCAATACTTCACTCGTACTGCGTCTGCTAGACGCATATGGGAAAAAAAGCCTTTTTTTCTCCTGAACTGAAGCATATTTCATTCACGCAGTGAAACTGCACGGCCATTGGTTCGTGCAGGGCTTTAAAAACGAACCAATGGTGCAGCAGCGGAGCTGCACGAGCCGATGGCGACGAAGCCCGCCAAAGCCCACCAGAATGGGCGGGGCATCTGACTATATAAGTGGGCGCTCGCCACAGGATTCTCAGATGTTTTCTCCTTCAGTGACGACTCTACGTCTCAAGCTCGCCATTGACATGCCTTCGCAGCTGGAATTGGGACCTCTCAGCTCGGCTGACCTGCTTCTCCAGCAACGCAGCAGTTCTGGTCCGGTTCCCCTGCCGCCATCCGGCGACTTCAATGAGCTTCTAAAAGAGCAGCGGCGTTGTTGCAAATGCCGTGCCGTTATCGCAGCTCGTGCGGGTCTCCCCTGCACGCCGATGACGGCCACACGGAGTGCGTTTCCTGCTTGGGGAAACCCCATGCGGAAGCTGTGCTCACGGGAGCTATTTGCTCTCATTGTGAGTTTTAGTCTCACCTCTCTCCGCTCACGGATCGCTTTCTTTTCAGAGAGCGACTCCGCCCCTCGCACCCTCCCGTTTTCTTCCTCCCAGGTACCTGTGAGGAAAAAACAGCGGGGCAGAGGGGTCGAGCGATCGGCCACAAGCGAGCTCACGCGGCCCAGATCCCACGTGCCTCACTCTCGCCGCAGAGAGAGTGTTCACCCGTCCTTTTCTCCCGGTCTGATCAGCGTCCCTCTGCTGATGCGAGCGACCTGATCTTATTCGGGGGAAGCGGAGACGAGCTGCTTGATGACAGCATGTCACTGGCAGCATTGGATGCAGAGGAGCTGTTGGGCTGGGAGAATGACCCCACCCCCTCGCCATCATCCGCGCCCAGCGCTACCACCAAAGACGGGACGGATACCGAGCTTCTCCGTATCCTCTCCAAGGCGGGCGAAGAGCTGGGTTTAGAGTTGTCCCCTTCAGAGGAGCCCTCTCGCAGCCGTCTGGATGAATGGTTCCTGCCGGGCGCCGACAGGTCCCTCGTCAGCGTACCCTTCCGTTCTTCCCGGAGGTCCACGATGAGCTCACCAGATCGTGGCGCACTCCATACTCCGCCCGCCTCCGTACTGGCTCTTAATCCGCCCTCACCTCCATCGACGGCGCTGAAGAAAAGGGGTACGATAAGCCGCCTCCCCTAGATGAGTCAGTGGCCGCGCATCTCTGCCCGCCCACAGCCATCGGCTGGAGAGCAAAGGCCGCTCACCCATCTAAGCTGTGTAGGACTACTTCAGCTCTCGCTGGATGCGCCTACACCTCAGCTGGACAGGCGGCCGCGGCGCTTCATTCTATGACGTTCCTTCAGGTCTGAGCTCACCAGATCGTGGCGCGCTCCATACTCCGCCCGCCTCCGTACTGCCTCTTCATCCGCCCTCACCTCCATCAACAGCACTGAAGAAAAGTGGTACGATAAGCCGCCTCCCCTAGATGAGTCAGTGGCCGCGCATCTCTGCCCGCCCACAGCCATCGGCTGGAGAGCAAAGGCCGCTCACCCATCTAAGCTGTGTAGGACTACTTCAGCTCTCGCTGGATGCGCCTACACCTCAGCTGGACAGGCGGCCGCGGCGCTTCATTCTATGACGTTCCTTCAGGTCTTCCAGGCCAAAATCCTTGCATCCGCCAAGTCTGGCCTGGACCCCGCTACCCTCAGGGATCTGAGGAGCGCGACGGACCTGGCTCTACGTGCCACCAAGACCACTGCCCAGGCGATTGGGAGATCGATGGCCAGCCTTTTGGTGCTCGAGCGCCATTTATGGTTGACGCTGACGGAGATGAAGAACGTGGATAAGATCCCCTTCCTCGATGCTCCTGTCTCCCCCAAGAGCCTTTTCGGCCCAGCGGTCGAAGGGTTTGCTGAATGCTTCACGGAGGCACAGAAATCGTCCCAGGCTATGCGACATTTCCTGCCTAAGCGCTCCAACTCCGCTGCCATCTCAGCTCGCCCAAAATCTTCCGCCGACTCAGCAGCCTGCGAAACCAGCACCTGCCACCCCCGCTGTTCAGCCCGCTAAAGCGCAGCAGACGCGGGGACGCTCTCGCTCAGCCAGATGCTACCCTCCTCCTAAGTGCCAGGGACCCAAGATTGCGTTAAACCCAGCGCCTCAGGCATCATCCTGATCCACGGAACAGGATGAGGATGGGGTCAGATCTCGCCACGGCTGGACTGCCCCTCAAGCAGCCTCTCTTACACCTCTTGACACCCCGGCTCCGGGTACAGAGGGAAGTGTGTTTTGTGCAAACAACGGGCCCGTTC
>NW_015506650.1:174449-205743 GCF_001515645.1 Sinocyclocheilus grahami | reverse complement strand
CCCATGTCCTGCGCTCGGAGGTGATGAATTTGCTGGCAAAAGCAGCTGTGGAAAGGGTTCCTCCAGCCCAGAGCGAGTCAGGCCTTTACAGCCATTACTTCCTCGTCCCCAAAAGAGATGGTGGCCTCCGGCCCATCCTCGATCTCAGACACCTGAATCGCGCCCTCATAAGAAGGTCGTTCAGGATGATTACACTGAAACAGATCCTCGCGCAAATTCGCTCGAGAGACTGGTTCTTTTCCCTGGACCTGAAGGATACATATTTTCACATCCAGATAGCCCACTCGTCACAGGCCATTCTTGAGATTCGCCTTCGAGGGTGTGGCTTATCAATATGCGGTCCTTCCCTTCGGGCTGTCCCTGGCCCCCCGCACCTTTACAAAGTGCATGGATGCGGCTCTTTCCCCTCTGAGACAGATGGGAGTTCGTATTGTCAATTACCTCGAAGACTGGCTCGTCCTGGCCCTGTCGGAGGCAGAACTAATATCTCACAGAGCCCTCCTCTTCAGCCACCTGGAGTGCCTGGGACTCAGGGTCAATTTTGTCAAAAGCTCATTGTTTCACAGCCAACGAATCTCGTTCCTGGGAACAATCTTCGACTCAGCTCAAATGAACAAGCTCTGGCCATACAGAGGCTGGCGACCTCCTTCAAGATCGGTACTGCTCGCCCGCTCAAAGCATTTCATATTTCTCAAAGACCAAGGACGCGTTGGCCCACGATTGGCCCAACCTCCTTCTTTATGCATTCCCCCCGATCGCTCTGATCCCACAGGTAATTAGGCAAGTGAGGGAACAAAAACACAGGGTTCTCCTGGTAGCCCCCCTGTGGATGAACCAGCTGTGGCTATCAGAGCTGACTCAGCTACTGATAGCAGCCCCTTGGCCTGTTCCACTGAGACGGGATCTCCTCTCTCAAGTGAACGGGACATTATGGCATCCTCAGCCCAACCTATGGGCCCTGCACCTCTGGCCACTCAACGGGAGCCTTCGTGCCTCCCAGAGCAAGTCTTAAACACAATTTATGAGGCTAGAACTCCATCTACGAGAAGCCTCTATGCCTTAAAGTGGTCTTTTTTCTCCGCCTGGTGTTTAAACCGCGGCAAAGACCCTCTCACTTCCGAATTAGCAGAGGTGCTGTCTTTTCTACAAGAGCTGCTGGATAAGGGTCGCTCCCCATCCACGCTCAAAGTCTATGTGGCGGCTATAGCGGCCTACATTGTCCCTATTGATGGCCAATCAGTGGGCAGAAATAGCGCAGTCATCCGCTTCCTGAAGGGTGCAAAGAGGCTGAATCCGCCTCGTCCCACTACCGTCCCTTCAAGGGACCTGCCCACTGTGCTGCACTGTGCCGCTTTCGAGCCGCTACAAGCCGCCAACATTAGGTCGCTATCGCTAAAGACTGCTCTGCTTCTAGCACTAGCATCAGTAAAACAAATAGGAGACCTGCAGGTTCTCTCAATTAGCCCGGCCTGTCTGGAATTCGGGCCTAACGACTCTAAAGTCGTCTTGAAACAGAGGCACGGTTAAGTACCTAAAGTGCTCTCTACTCCGTTCAGAGCACAGGTCATTACGCTCTCCTGCTTCCTCCAACAGAAGAGGACAGAGAGCTATCTCTGCTCTGCCCCGTCAGGGCGTTGAGAATCTATATTGAGCGTTCCGCTCCCTATAGGCGATCGGAACAACTCTTTGTCAGCTTCACCAAGGGGTTTCCGGTTACGAAGCAAAGACTCTCTAGATGGATAGTAGACGCCATCTCACTAACATACTCTTCCTTGGGCCTCCAATGCCCCATTGGAGTACGGGCCCACTCGACTTGAGGCATCGCCTCATCGTGGGCATGGTCCAGTTGTGTGTCCATTGCGGATATTTGTGAGGTGGCCGGCTGGGCCTCACCGTCCTCATTTGCGAGGTTTTATAACCTGGAAGTCCCGGCTTTACAGGCCAGGATCCTTTCTGCTTGAAATGGCACGCGCTGCGTAAACAGACATGACAAAGAGCCCTTGGCCGTGCCGCGCCCAAGTTCTCTGGTATTGTTCACCTGTTAGCTCTCGACCCCTGAGTGTCGAAGTTACGGGTATACTCTGGAACAATTAACCAGGCCGGGTGTGACCTAGAAAGCTCAGCCCGCTTTAGCCTTGGGTTATTGTTGACTTCTCTATAAGCATTTTTTGCTTATGGAAGTTATACCTTTAGTTGTTCCACTACATTATCACGGCGTGATGGGACTGTTCCCATATGCGTCTAGCAGAAGCAGTACGAGTGAAGTATTGAAAGGGCACGTACTCGGTTACTAACGTAACCTCGGTTCCCTGAGATACGGGAACGAGTACTACTTTGCTGGCTGTGCTATGTAGCTGCACGACTCAGTCGTCGCTTCAGTCTAAGTAAACCTGAGAATCCTGTGGCGAGCGCCCGCTTATATAGCGAGATGCCCCACCCATTCTGGCAGGCTTCAGCGGGCTGCTTTTTTCCCATATGCGTCTAGCAGATGCAGTACTCGTTCCCATATCTCAGGGAACCAAGGTTACATTAGTAACCAAGTACTTTTTTTTCATATCATTAAGTTATTCGTTCTTAGATCGCACCAAGAAAATCACAGAAGCAGAGATTTGGCTTATCTTTAGTTGCTTAAGATCGATTCAGCACCACAACACACCAGGCATCCTTTTACGTACTCCGCCACGTCTTGCTGCATGCCAGGCCAGTATGCTACTTGTTTGAGCATTTCGTAGGTGGCCTTTATTTTCGGTGTTATCAGGAGAAGATGCCTCAAAATGCGTATCCGCGTTAGTCGACCTCAGAGGGTTAAGATCGATTCAGCACCAGTTTCAGCAGATAGAAGATTTTGTTCGTTACTTGCGTTTGCGCTGGAAAGTGGGGTTTCCTTTCTGCCTGAGGGAGTCCCATTGCTGGTTGGCTAGCAATCTTCCTTGATGATGACGTCTTTTGGGAGAGCCTTCGTGGTGAATGGTTGGTTGCCTTGTGCCGTAGGAGCTTCGGAAGTCGGTTGCCTTTAGGTACGGAGAGTGATGCTTGAAGTTCTTCCGAGAGTTTCTTTGCTTGGCTTTAGATTTTGAAGATTTCTTGCATTCATGAAGTTTCAACGGAGTGTTTGGGGTTATGGATGACCCAATCGCTTTATGGTGCAGCGTGTAAGTGCCAGATGGAGCGTAATCGAACACAGGCGAAAGAGCCAAAGATCGAGAGAGCGAGCGAGCATCTGTTCAGGCATTGGGTTTTTAAGCGAGCCGATTTGGTCTATCCCAGAAGCGATTGTCCCAATCGGCACTGTTGCAGGGCTTAGCCACGCCCCCTTACGGTCCCTCTTCATGCATAAACTAACATGCTGTTCAATTCATCACTGGGGAAATGTCTTTGCAGGTTTTGTTAATAACTTCTATAAAGTGCCATTCAACACCCACTGTTCAAAATAACAGCTTTTCATTCCTTTCAATGTTCTGCAATTATCACAAGCTTTCCTTCAACACTAAACTTCACATATCTTACACACATTTTAATAGCTTTATCTGCTAAAAGGGTTATAAAACATTGATTAAAGTTTATAGGTTACAATAAACACATCAAGCATATATAAGACATAACACATATTATATGGGAGTATAGTTTTCACTACTTATGATGAATTTTTTAAATGATTGTCTGTTGAAATTATTCCATGCAACTTCTGTGTATGTAAAAAGAAGAAACCCGCATTTTTCTGGAATGTAGAGAACGGGGGAGGACAGAGACAATCCTGAGGTCAAGGAGGTTGCAAAAACTCATGCGGTGTAGATCTGCTGATTTTCCCGCTCAGACGATGGAGCTGTAAATCTGTCTTTCTTGTTGGTTGGATTATCGATTTATGCTGAAGCTGGTCAGTTACACTGCCATCTGGTCCTTGGATAGTCTCAAACAGAGGTCAATTGTCACTGTTCTTTAGATCCGTTGTTTTTGCAGGCCTGGAGCTTGTTCCTGTAAATTATCCCTTTCCGGGGTTCCTCCCATGGATGTGAGCGAAGCGATCATGAGTGACAATCATCCCTTTGTAGTTTAAGCCATTCCAGACGGGGAAAAGTTCTCTCTTCTGATTGATTGGACTAAGTCTACCATTGCTTTAGGGCTCTCTTGAGGAGATAAGCGGAGCGGGACAGGAACTGATTGAGACAATTGGGTGCCTCGGTTAACCATTGATCAGTTTTACGACTGCAAACAGTTAGGAGGGGGAACCTTGATTCTTCTGGAATGTCTGTTCAAGACAGAGATCCTACAATGGGAAGGCTGTCTACAAGCAGAGGTTGGGCCACTGAATAGTGGATGCCATTGCCTTGGCGTACCAATCCCAAGGCGAGCCTTGCCCCCTGGGGGTGAGAGCCCAGTCCACTCGGAGTGTTGCCTCCCCCTGGGCATTGGCGCATGGCGCCTCTCTGGCAGACATCTGTCGAGCTGTGGGCTGGGTGACGCCTAACACCTTCGCGAGGTTTTACAACCTTCGTGTAGAGCCGGTTTCTTCCCATGTGTTGGGTAACAGGTAATTGGTGGGAAGATCTGGCTCGGTGTCACGCTTGCTGCGCCATTCCCCCTCCTAAATGGAGCGGGACAGGAACTGATTGAGACAATTGGGCACCTCGTTTAACTCACACAGGCATGCTAGCGCCTTTCTTCTCCCAGTAGAGTTCCCCGGTTGGCGAACCCTGGTTGAGCATCCTCCAGCACCCTCGGCAGTCAGACTTGGTGGAGCAGTCATAGGCCAGGCCCAGTACTGGTGTTAGCATGTCCGGACTCGGTAAACCCATGTCTTCCCTTGACAGACCCGCTCTGTCAGTCTCTTCTGGCAGTTGTTCCATCCCTACTGTAAGGTAGGACCTGCCTCAGAGACCCATTCCATATGTAGTACTGCCCCCTGGGTCAGTCCATATCAGTATCTCCACATGTCCCCTCCCTACGGGTAGGATGTGGTCTCCGTAGCTACCTTTTTCCTTAAGACTCGCTTCCCCATTGTTCTGCAAGGCTGAAAGAACAAATAGGAATGATTTGAAGCAATATTTCACTGAAGGTTGAAATCCCTTCCAAAAACTTTTTTGTGGACGGAACAGCAGCTTGGACTTCTCCAGCAGCGATGTACTTACCGTTGGTCCCCTTCGGTACCAAGGTCAGTGAATTTGCGCTGGGGCTTTGGGAAGGTTACAACCTTAGCGTAGCTTTTGTGGCACGCTACGGCTTGTCAACAATTGCGGCGCCACAGGGTTGTGGTGTTTTCCATGGGCCCCATATGTCGTTCGACATAACTCATAGTGACCGACAGATAAGGAATGTCTTGGATACGTACATAACCCTCATTCCCTGATGGTGGGAACGGAGACGTAATGTCCCCATGCCACAACCTTGAACTATTCGCTGTTGCCGGGACACGTTCTCGACTCCTCAGCGTAAAACCTAATGAGTGGATGCGCGCTGTCGCCTTATATACCCGTAGGAATGGGGAGTGGCTCAGCATGCAAAATCCACTAGCCAATTTTCATTGGCGTTTTCTCTTAAACTCAGAGATGATTGGCCTCCCAAGTGAGACCCCATATGTCGTTTGATATAATGTCTCCATTCCCTCCATCAGGGAACGAGGGTTACGTACGTAACCGAGACGTTCTTTACACACAATATTGATCGTTTTCATTTTTATTTTTAAAGTGAATAATTGTAACTAAAATGGCCAGTTTAAAGATAATATTGCTAATGCTAAATGACATCCAGTATGATTTCAGTGAAATAGAACACATTTTGGTGTTGATGAAGGGGTACTTGAGCCGTATTGATGTGGTTGTGGGGGTCCCTGACTAAAAGTTTGCAAAACACCGTTCCCTCTTTTGGTTTGATAATTTTTTCCTCTGATTACAAGTGTTATTCTCCTTTCTCTGCACAAAAGATGGTTCTACTGTTGTAAAGGAGTTCAACGCAACACACTTGCCCTCCTACAGTATGTTCTGAGTGACAGGTCTGGAGACTGTGATCAACAGAGTGTAGAGAATTGATCTGTTCCTACAAGATCCTGTAAACCTGTTTACAATCCTCTCAGCGCCCTACACATCAAGACTCGCGCTGAAGCCTGTACAACAGCAAAAACAAACAGCCGCACCAGAGGATGGAACAGTCCAAGTGATTAAAGTTGAATGTGTTGTGATAGTAATGGGCTTTTTAGGATTTAGAACAGGTTCGCGGTGGAAAGGATGAGGGAGATGAGCAGGTGGGCCGCCACACAGAACACAGCTGCTGCTTAGCGACAGAGAACAGAGCAAAACACCAGAGTGCGATGCTACAGACGTGACTACAGACACGCTTAAGACTCTATTAGGGCTGCACTATAAATCGCATGTGATATTTAATGCGCATCTTGTCAGAAAGCCGGTTCTGTAATCAGCGGTAAATCTCCATCACCTGCAGGCTTTCACATGGAGCAGTATTAACTACACAGAGCCGTTGTTCACTGACGAGCTGCGCAAAAAATCGCACAAATATGAACGTGGTTTTGCGCAGCTTGCCTGTGAACAACAGCTCTGTGTAGTTAATGCTGCTCAATGTGAAAGCACGCAGGTGATGGAGATTTACTGCTGATTACAGAACCGGCTTTACTCATAAGATGCGCGTTAAATATCGCATGCGATTTATCGTGCAGCCCTAGACTCTATCCAGTTGTCTCTTCCTAAAATATTCAATAAGGCTGTTCATTAGGGAACAATTATGAAATTAGGTTGGCAAATCACATTTTGATGTGTCTAGACACGATGTCAAAAGTAGCTTGATGATGGCTTATGTGGTGTGGATTTTCTAGACTCTCTGATCATGGTTATTTTTAAGTTAGTCTACTTTCAATTCAGGATGGGATGTTGCTCATATTCTTACATTGACAAAACACAGATTTTACAACTAAACTTGCACGGTTTTGATTATGCATTGGTGTAATACAAATTTCCTCAGATGTATCTAACTGTATACAGTTTTAACAGTCTTGGGGCTATATTTTAGCTCATAATGAGATCTCATAACATCAGTATTTGAAAAAATATATGTTTTTGCCATGTATCTTGAAAATAAATGTCATTTATGATATTTTGCTTCTAAAGCACATTTAATGTAATTTTAGGAATCAGTTAAGTGTTCAAATAATTCTGGTACCTTTGTAATTATGTTACCTAAACACAAGAGGTGCAGAGATGGTAGTGTGTGTCGATTGCCTGGGCTACGGTGCAGAGTTTTGTTTATTATTCATTGAGTTATAATACTTAATCATACATTCTGTCATGCTGCATGATTAGAGAAGCCCTTTAGCTGAGAAACCTTTGGGAAATATGAAGAACTGAGAGAGAGAGAGAGAGAGAGAGAGAGAGAGCTGTGTAATCCATTACAATCCGTTCCTCTTTGGAGAGTTAGCCCTCTTATATATGACAAGCGAATGGCACTTATGATGGGATTTATTACTGTCACCTTCCCAAATAATGTTTTTTTTCTAATATGTGAATCCAATATGTCTACAAAGCTAATTGCAAACTAATTGATGCCTGACTGTGATTGATTATTTGATTGAGTGATTGATGCTTAATAAACGCAACAATTTAGGGTAATCGATTTAAGGTTAAGTTACATAGGATTTATTAGGCATAATTTTACCCAGACACATGTGCGGCTGAAAGTCCAAATTCCCATTTCAATAAAAAAATTAAAATAAAAAAATATATATTTTCTGATTAAAGACCGTCATTTCAGTCTGAGTGCACATAATCACATTCACTCGGGTATCACAGCATTGCTTTGTGCTCTCAGAAGTCAAGCTTCATACCTAAAATAGCACATATGCACAAAACAAGTACAAAGACCTCTGTGAATCATGTTCTAGAAGAGGAATAAGCCTGCTGAACTCAAATGACATTTGCCATCACGCATTGTTCACTGTAAATACAGGCTTTATTGAAATGGCTTTTGGGGGTGTTGGATACCAAGCCAGCGGTGAAATATGCTCCTGAGTAAAAGCATTGCGAGGTCATTAGCTGGCGCACGAGGTTCATTTATACTCCAGTGTGCCACGCTGCCTTCCTTCCTCACTCCCAATATGATCCGCAAAATGGAGGTTCTGGTCACGGGCCAAACAAGATATTCATGTGGAAATGTGACCAGCGTGCAAGATGTCTCAATGTGGTGGTCTTTGATTTACATAAGCTCCACAGAGTCACTCACAGAGAATTCTTCCAAGTACTCAATTATTGCCACTGTACTGAGACAGCAGCATTGATGACAAAGTATGTAGTATCCACACAGCATACGAAAGCACTATATGTGTGTGTCTCTACATCTATGAACAAACACATACACACACACTTATATATATATATATATATATATATATATACAGTATATATAGAGAGAGTATATGTATGGTTCAAAGCTGAAAAGAGATCTGCAAGAAGTTTTTAATCATTCAAAATATAAAATTTAGTATGATCACTTTTATATATATATGTGTTAGTCCTGTGTCTTATGGTTTCCTCCCCCACGTGCTCCATGTTCAGTTTATGCCCATGTTTGGTTTCCTTCCTGTTCCTGTTCCCTGATTGTGTTCTATTGTTCCCAGGTGTTTGTTCACTGATTCAGGTGTGTCTGTTTAATTCCCTCATTAAGTTATCTTCTTAAGCTCTGTTCTGTTTAGTTTCCCTCGTCTGGTATTGAATGTCATCTTTCCCTGCTACGTGTGTGTTCCTTATTCCCTTGATGTCATTAAAGTCTCTTTGTTCGAAGTATACTCCACATCTCCTCGAGTTTAGCCCAGAGAGGGTTCCAGTCCCCAAGTTTAGCCCAAAGAGGGCTCCAGTCCCCGAGTTTAGCCCAGAGAGGGCTCCAGTCCCAGAGTCTAGCCCAGAGTGGGCTCCAGTCCCCGAGTCTAGCCCTGAGAGAGCTCCAGTCCCCGAGTTTAGCCCAGAGAGGGCTCCAGTCCCAGAGTCTAGCCCAGAGTGGGCTCCAGTCCCCGAGTCTAGCCCTGAGAGAGCTCCAGTCCCCGAGTTTAGCCCAGAGAGGGTTCCAGCCCCAGAGTTTAGCCCAGAGAGGGCTCCAGTCCCCGAGTTTAGCCCAAAGAGGGTTCCAGTCCCCGAGTTTAGCCCAGAAAGTGCTCCTATCCCTGAGTCTAGCCCAGAGAGGGCTCCAGTTCCCACGTCTACACCAAGGACTGCTCCAGTTCCCACGTCCAGCCCAAGGAGGGCTCTAGTTTCCAAGTCCAGCCCTCGGAGGGCCACAGTACCCGAATCAGGCACACGGAGGGCCTTAGGGATTTATATTTTCCCCCAGAGCGCCCACCCCCCCTCCCCATTGGATGTTGTGTGGCGCGTGGATGCGCCTTTGGGGAGGGGGGAGTAATGTCAGTCCTGTGTCTTGCATTTTCCTCCCCCATGTGCTCCATGTTCAGTTTATGCCCATGTTTGGTTTCCTTCCTGTTCCTGTTCCCTGATTGTGTTCTGTTGTTCCCAGGTGTTTGTTCATTGATTCAGGTGTGTCTGTTTAATTCCCTCATTAAGTTCCCTTCTTAAGCTCTGTTCTGTTTAGTTTCCCTCGTCCGGTATTGAATGTCATCTTTCCCCGCTACGTGTGTGGTCCTGGTACCCTTGATGTCATTAAAGTCTCTTTGTTCGAAGTATACTCCACGTCTCCTCGTTCCTCGCTCCGCGCTCCCGCATAGTAGTGAACGTGACAATATGAAGTACAGGTCAGAATCAGTGTGTTGTTTCATTTTTACTTAAATATATATGTTACTAAATGTCGATGGAACATTATTTCACCTATATTTTATTTTCACAAAAGTAGTTTGAAACATTAAAGTAGACATCAACAGTTATTATAATTATTATTATTCTACTAGTAATACACACACCCACACACATATTTTAATTAGTAAAATTTTATTTTAAATACTAACTTTTTTTTCTGTGTTTTTCATATACTACTGTAGCACACACAAAAAAAATTAATATATATATATAGTAATGCATCATAGTTCCTGTGTACATCATCTGTATTTTTCTCCCCGTCTGTTGAGCATGATTGTTCACAAAAAGCACCTTGCAGTTTGGATAGTGTCGGAACCTTCCCACTGTGCTGACATGGATTAAGTATGGCTCCCACAATGCCATGGGGGGGAGAGGCCTTGACTCCATGTAGCAGAGAACAAGTGGAGAGTGCATCACGAATGGGGGGAGGAGGGAGGGAGGACGGGAGGAGTGTAGGGAAGGAGAGGTGCTCTGCCACAGAAGGAGTGCCCGTGGAGAACACTGATTACTTACTTTCAAATCATCAGTTTGATGGAGAGATGCGAGCGGCTTCCCAGCGGCCTCTCATTCGTCTGGGCTACGGCGGCCTGTGATTGATGAGGCGACCGCTGGTGTGAGACCCATGCTGTAGAGCCTGCTTTCATCTCACTCCCTCTCTTTCTCTTCTCTCTCTCTTTTTCTCTTTCCATGTCTTGCCCCCCTCTCTCGCCATGGGAGCCCAGGTATACAGGATGTTGATGAAGTTTCAGAAAGAGTATGTGTTCATTTCTGTGTGAGGCAGTAACGATTGGTGTGCTATTTATAAAAGCTTCTTCTGAAACTACTAAACAGTAAATCGAGATGAAGCAATGCTTCATCCTAAAATAAAAAAATATGTTTATGAATACATTTTTATATACTACCATTCAAAAGTCTGGGGTTGGTAAGATTTTAAGATGGCATAAGATAGCATAAGATGTATTTTATGCTAACCAAGGCTGCATTTATTTGATCAAAATACAGTAAAATATAATATTGTGAAATAGTATTACAATTTAAATAACTGTTTTCTATTTTTCTTTTTCTATTTTAATATATTTTAAAAAGGAATTTATTTATGTGATGGGAAAGCAAAATTTTTAGCATCCATTACCTCAGTCTTCAGTCACATGATCCTTCAGAAATCATTAGAATATGCTGATTTGGTGATTGTTGAAAACAGTTGTACTGTATTTCTGCGGAAATTATGATCCATTTGATCAATGATTCTTTGATGAACAGAAAGTTTTAAAGAACAGCGTTTATTTGAAATAGAAATCTTTTGTAACAATGTAAAAGTCTTTACTGTTAATTTAGTTAACTTAGGATAGATAGATAGATAGATAGATAAAAAGAAGAGGGTCTCTATGTTACTGCTATGCAATTAAGACAGATTCCCTGATTAAGGAACATGCTAACGGCTGTCATTTGATAATAATGAATCGCTCCTAATTTTGCACATAACCACTGAGAGCTATTGATCTGAGAAAGGGATGTGACTCGCATCGCGAAAGCTTAAAAGCTCGCCAAGTCCATTATGCTCAACGACGATGTGCTCTTATTTGCGTCGTGAGAAGGCTCTCTCCCTTTTGTCTCAATCCCCCTTTTTGAAGTTCTTTTTAGCAAAGTCGATGTGTTTTGAAGCCACATTTCATTGTCTATAGTCTGAGCATCCTCTGTAGTTCAGTGTGTCTTTTGCTGCATTTATTGATTTCACTGGGTCATTCACATCATTTACATGCATCTCAGCCTTAGACCAGCATCTGAAATCTCACGCACCTACACTACATTAAAGCTGCTATATAATCTTGTCCTGTTTGTGGTACAAGTTTGGGTGTAATTTTGTATGATTTAGTGTTTGTCTGAGGGACCTTTCCTTGCTGGATGTATGAGGCATGTTTGAAATGATTTCTGTTAGTGTTTGTAACATTTCCTAACAGGACAAGCAATATTTCTGTCAACAAACTGAAAGCAATTTCTGCATCACTCAACTAAACCAATTATTAACTGTAGTTGTTTTCACTGTCTAAGTATTAAGAAGTATCACAATCAAATATATATAGTATAATATTATTACAAATATATAGTATATATATATTATATATTTTATTGTAATACTTCTTAAAGGATCAGCGCAAGTTGTGCATAAATATATATATATACTATATGTATATACTATATATATTTGAGCAATATTAATTTCCTTTCAGCACCATATCAGCTAGTCCTATTTATAAACCATTTCTACATCCCATGTGGCTTAACTGCACTGACATGGTAGGATTTGCTCATATACCACTCTTTCCTCATCCATGTGTTTGATAACCTCCTCTTCCTTTTCCTGACCTTGCCTTCCAACAAACATCCACACACACACACACACACACACACACAGAGAGAGAGCAGACACCTTGGAATGAGCTATGTTGATTAAATTACATTTATCCATGTGAAAGGGTTTATTGGCTTGCATGGTGATTTATTCAGGGGTAGATAGAGGCGTTGTGGAGGAATCTGAGTTCCGGTGTTGTGGTTCAAACACTGCCAGCCTCTCCAGCTCGCGAGAAATTATGTTACTGCAAAATTCACACTTATTTAATTAAACTGTCAGGCAATTAAAAATGTGGAAACGTGCTATTCAGGAGGGTAATTCGCAGCAGAGATGATCACATCAATAAAGCAAATACAGCGGTGCACTGAAATTCACTTTAGAATTAAAGAACAAAGCTGTATTTCTTTTCAGAGGTGAGCTGATATACAACAAGGACGTTACTGAAACGCTACATTCGGGTGTGTTCCTTTGTCATCTAAAGACATCTGAGGGAGTTGCATTTTGTCCTATGGCACCTTTAAGTTTTAGCTCACATTCTAGCTGAGGTTTCAATACTTTCAATGTAGCAATGGAGGGCCCACCTGCAAGGGCGTGGGTGGGCTTTTTTTCTAATTAATTTGCATGATGCAGTCAAGAATTTTGACAAGTTTTTTTGAGACTTTCTCCATCATTTTGAGTAATTTGAATGCTGAAACACACATTTTATGCACTGAATAAAAAAAATGAATTTGAAAAAAAAAATGAAACATTTTTAGCAGAACTAGGATTCAGTAGCAGGTTAAGTATTAAAAATAAAGCAATGCATTTATAATGTTGTGCATACATTTAACAATATATTTCCACCATTTTTAACAACATGGGTAAATGTAATGTCAGGTTTATATATTTAATGCACACTGATGCATTTCAGTAAGTTCCGTCTTTCTAACCATACTCTCTGGTGTTTAATGTTTTTTCATGCTGCATCCAGTATTAAAGCAGACAAGATGATTCAGGGCCATGCGGAGACCCTTGGAGGGGCAGGTGCTCAAAGTATAAAAGGGGCACATGGAACACGGCTTTAAATAGGGCTGTGCTCCTTGCTGATACGTGTATCAAAACGGATGCTTCTGTATTGATACAGTAGCAAATGCCGTGACGCAATTTTGAAAAAGAAACAGTACAGAAAAGACCATTTTAAGTTGAAAAGTTTACACCTCTTAGTTACTCTGGAATTAGAAGCTGAATTATATTATTATTATTGTTGAGTTTACAGGGCATGGTGGTTTTGTTGTTGTAAACACTACTGTTGCTGTTGTAGAAAAATATATTTCTGTCTTATTTAAAATAGAATTATATTCTAATCATGTTATGAATTTATTCATTTTTGAATAATAATGATAATAAAAACAGGATTGATAAGTATAATTTGGAGGATGAGAAAATCAGTATAAGCCTGTTTTACCAGTGTTGTGATAATTTTTAAGGCACTCGTATGAAAAAAACGTATGACAAATTATGACGTACAGAAAATTATATGTACAAAATCATCCGGTTATCACTTTAGCTGAGCTGAATAAAAAGCAGAAACATTTTTACTAATGAAACATGAAGACAATAAACTCACGATTGCGAAAATATATGGTTTATGTGTGTTTTTCAAGTTATTTCCAGATAATAAATAAATAAACGATATGAATAATGCAGTATAATTATTGATATATCATTTAGTATTGAAACTATCAAATATATTTCCTGCCTTATTTTGTGATAACAATTGGAAAAAGGTGTTCGTAGTAGCCTTTATAAACTAATCATAAAATTGTCATTAGGAAAATATTGAACAAAAATATTATAGCCCCTTGCTGCAGCTAACGTTACTTCCACAGGCTACACACAGCAATATAAACAACAGATGTGCATGCTCTCTTCACGTTGTTCTTGTAAAATAATAATAATTGAATAATATAAGTGGCGGAAGATAGGACAGCGGCTAGGCAGAGGTGTCCGCCACTGCTGTTCCATACAGTGGTGCATTGGATAACACTGGGAAAGCGTACCCAGTTGGGACGCTACGGAAGCCACATTCCGCACATAGGAGGTAACATGTGGAATTACACATATGGACTGGCCCAGGGCAGTACTTCATATGGAAGTCTCTGCGGTAGACTCAACCCCCTGAGGGCATCAAGGGGAACAGGGGCAGACCCCCCCACTCCCCACTCAACATTAAAGAGCATAACAAAGACATTTAAGGTATGAATTTATTTTTAATCAGAGACTTTGAGCAACAGCAACAACAACAAAAAAAGTGGCCACATTAAGACTCATTTTGATAGAGCAGAGTTCATGATTGTGTTGGCCTGTAGAGTCTGTTCTGTGGTATTTGTCATGCCTAGATGGAATAAAAGAAGTACAACATGTGTCTGTCCTTAAAGTCTTAATACACATGCTGTATTTCAACCATTAAGATGAGTATGAAGCCTATTTTGGCATGGACTTCTTTGTGAGTATATAGGTTATTGGCAGCAAAAGGGATAAAACTAAAGCTTTTTAATGCTATGCCTTTAAATTTAAGAGGCATTTACCATACTTAATTTCCTAAAGTAGATTATGCCCATAAAACTGAAGAAAAAAAATTTGCTTTGACTCATAATTAATGTATGATCTTTATGGGAGCAGATTTTTTTTACGGGACTCCATTTCTGATTTAAAGGGGTTTTGAACTGAGAAATCAAAATTCCCTTGATTTTTTTACATATAAGATGTCATCGTACTATAAAAACATCCTGTAAGTTTCAGAACTCAAAACTTTCTCATTAAACAGCTGATATTGAAGCCAATCTGCCAAAAAAAAAAAAGATTGAAACTGAAAGACAATGCTGTGCGACTATATTGGATCTGACTGTAATGTCGCAAAACACGAGTTTTATATTTCATTTTATATGTACTGAGTATTTATAAGTTTTTAACCTAAATCACAGCAGCGTTCATCTGTGAAGGATGTTAGCTGTCAAACATACACAACTGTGAGCCAATCAGTGGGTGCTTACTTACGAGTCTACAATCCACCATGCCTATTCAAACAGAGTGTTCCAATGAGAGGTGGTCAAACCAGGACAGAAAATACCCTATTACTTCTAAATTATGATGTTTTCCTTTCGTAAAAATCTAGATAGCATTATAAGTAGACCACAGAGAACAGTACTAAATAATAAAAAAGGCAGTTCATGACCCATTTAAATGTAAACTCACTGAGACATGTAAAGTCATGAACATGGAAAGGTTTATATGTGCAAAAACTGTTGTTTTGTGACTGGCACTGCATGACAAGAATGTGGCAAGCTTATTCATGCAAGTTTCATATGAGTCCTGATTACATCAAGGACAAATTATTCAAAAGTCAGGAAATCAGTTGTCCCTTTGGGAGCCTATAGAGCTATGTGAAATACCATATCATACCAAGCAAAAGATGTGTGTGATTGTAATACAAATTGTTAGAATTTGATTAGGATTTTCAAATATTGTAGGCCATAAAACCACCTGTCAGAAAGAAACAAATACTTAACATACAAAAAATTGTATAATAAAGTGCAATATGAAGCATATTTTACACTATTATGATTTATAATACAGTACACATGTCAGGATATCGTTTTGCTGTCTCAGTATTCTGTATTTTTAAATGGTGCTGTTTTTTTGGTCATTAACTTTTTTTCTCAATGAATCTGTTGAGTGAACATTTGAAAGAATCATTCATAATGTTTGATAGTATACTTTACACCACCTGCTGGTGCAATGGAGTAACTTGCTGAAAGAGGCACAAAATGAATCAGTGTTTTTGGTGTACTGTATCTAAATATTTAAGTCAACAGGATGAATTTAATTTCCTCTGCTATCTCGTAGGACTCTTCTGGGACATGTAGTAATTTGGAAATTGCCGTAAGAAAAAGGATGCGATGATTTAAAAAATAATTATTGCATATATAGTAACTTAAAAAAAATAATAATAATTTAAATGCTGTGATGAACTGTTGTAATGAAGAGATATTATTCCAAATATATGATTTAATTAGAAATATATGATTTCCTTTTCAGATATTAGTATGTGGTGAAATGTGTATTAAGCAAGATGCTTACTGCTGATCATCTCATTATCTTTACATTACTTTTATGCTTTTATATCTTTATTCAACAACATACATGCTGACAAATTCAAATATGGAATAAACTACTTAATAAAAAAAACATCCTTTTTGTAAAGTAACATCGGTGCACCAGTAGGTGGTGACAAATGAGTGAATTATCTGAATCAACTTATTCCTGAATCAACAATTGAATTCGTTATTGAATCATTCTTTCAGCCGATTTGTTCAAAACACGTATTCATTCAGACTCGAACATGCCACAGTTGTTTGACATAGTTTGGAAATACTTTTTCATTTTTATTAACAATCATTACGTTTATAATTCTGTGTGGTGACACTAGTGGTGCAGAAATGACAGACTTTGCCTTTAAATTTAAGCAAAAGAACCTATACTGCCTGTGTGGGAGCGAAGGAGAGAGAGACAGAAAGATAACAGTAATGATATGGCTCCACTCCAGCCTGTGAAGGCCATTAAAGTGTGATTCATGTGGCCATGTCCTTTAATGACATATCCAGTTAGTCATCAATAAAGTGAGAC
The DNA here is from genome assembly GCF_001515645.1 of Sinocyclocheilus grahami. Lineage (NCBI taxonomy): Eukaryota > Metazoa > Chordata > Actinopteri > Cypriniformes > Cyprinidae > Sinocyclocheilus > Sinocyclocheilus grahami. The sequence continues at coordinate 188,931 of NW_015506650.1, read as the reverse complement.
AGATGTAGGATGAAGATGGAGCATTTTGATGGGTGGAGGGTTGGGGTTACAATGACCTCTGTCCTCTGTTGCAGCACCAAGCTGATTCACGACACACAGCGCACACACACACAATGATGTTTTTTACTTGTCAAAATGTTCTGTTTGTGTGCACCGCCCCTCAAACGTGTCCAGGGAGTGTGCTGACCGCATCTGGCCCGGCTTGCACTTCATGAGTAAACGGTGGACTAAGTGTTAAGGTGCTTGCAACTCCGTTAAATGTCCCAAGTGCCATGCCTCAAAATGTCAGCGTATTAGATCAGTGACCTTGGTAGTATATTATGAGCTCTCAGAAAGTTTTATACTTCAGTAGATAAAATATTGACTATCCAAACATCTACTTGCATGGCCTAAACAGACAGATCATTTAAACTCGTTTTGACAGTGCTATCTATCATTGTTCATCTACAAAACGTGAGTTTTACAGCCCCTCTAGACAGATGCCATGTTATTATAAATGTTTTGTTCTAGTCGCTGTTAATGGGTGACGTTCCGTAACAAATGTAAAGAGCTTTCCTTCATGTTTTACAGGCTATCCGGAATGAATGTCCCATCTCCTATTGTTAGCAACAAGAACTGGCTGAGGTTACACTTTGTTACTGACAGCAACCATCGATACAAAGGCTTCAGCGCCCATTATCAAGGTAAACTGCTCGCTTTGTCTTTGCAAATGCATGGTTTCCATGGCTAGTATTGCTCTTGTGAATACTGTAGTGAAAGTCTATTCAATTGTCCTCTATGGATAATTAATTATATGATTAATTATCTTTGATTTAAGTATTTCTGTTGCATAAAAGGTGCAACATTTTTTTGTAAGTTAAACACATTTTGATATCAATTATAATTTTCTTCCAGATGTCTAATCAAAACTGTTGATTGTCATTGACTTCAGCTCACATGGCTCTTTTTGCAATAACTTTCAACATTCAGCGTCAGAAAAGTGTTGTTTTTGCTGCCAATGCTTGAATGCCTCTTTCCTTTTTTGGTTGGTTTGTTTCGTGCAGTTTCTCCAAACTAACTCATATTTCAACAACAAATCATGTTTTGTATTTTTTGGAAGCAGCTATCTTTTTGCTTCTCTCATAAAAAAGGATGCTCAAGTGTAATAAAATAGTGGGGGTTGAAAGAAAGAACGGCGAAAAGCAAGCCGCTTTTAAGTTTTATGCTTTGACAGGTCATCCATAGCCATACTTTTCTCATGTGCTTGGCTGCATACTGTGTTTGTGAACTACTTACACACATTTACCATAAACCCAATTCCAGTATCTATACAGCCGTTCACTGGAAGCTGTTCTGTAGAGGTCTGGAGTGAAATATGAAATTGTTTGCCAACCCTTACATATCTGTGCTATTATCTTAGTGAAGTGTTGTATAATGTTGTTTTATATGGAAATTCATATATGTCTTTACTGGGTCTTTTGGATTCTTTTCTGAGCCTCAAGTAAAACAAACCTCATTTGCATGTGATTTTTGTATGAAAGCTAGTTTGTGCCATAGGAATAAAAAAGATAATTGCAAATCATTATTTCACAATTCTGACATTTTTTCTAGCAATTCTGAGAAAAAAAGTCAGAATTGCAATATTTTAACTTGCAATTGCAATATATAAACTCATCATTCTGAGAAGACAGGTCAGAATTGTGAGATATGAAGTTGCAATTACTGTTGATATTTTTTAATTCTGTGGCAGAAAAAAAAGAATTGCGAGATGTAAACTCGGAATAGCTAGGAAAAGTCAGAATTCTGGATTTCTATCTTGCAATTATGAATATTTACATCTTCTCTGACTTTGGCAATTACCACATTTACCTTTTTTATCCCTTGCTGAAAACGTACTTCCATAGAAAGGCTTTGTGTAACTTTAGAGACTTTTGTTAGGTCAGTATGTCTCTATGTCCTTTCCTCTAAACAGACATGCAATCATCTTGGATAATTGAAAATGTGAGCAGAAGTTGGGCTATAGGATTGGACTTGTTTGATTTGTGTAAGATCCAAGAGTGCTAATTAGAAGCTTGCTGCATTGAATTGAGCTGGCATGAGTTTTGACTGTGAAATAGCAGGTACTCACTGCATCACCAGCACAAGTGATCGGGTTCAAAAAGCAACATCTACACTGTGCTTCAGGACACAGCCTAGCAAAATCCAATTTAGCCCACTGATTCATCTGAAAGAGATGCCATCAGAATGGAAGGCCATTCCATTTCGGCCCGCTCCACTCTTATACACATTAACCAGCTGTTGCTGGTTCAAGATGCCAGTTGATGGAAATGCTCATCTGCAGAAAATAAAGCTGTTATTGGCAGGGGCAGTTTGGCTTCAATATACACAGACTACCCGGGTCTCCATCTGAGAGTCCAGGAGCAAGAGTATGATGTAGACATCATCTTCTCCTGATTAAGACAAAATATATGTATATAAATTAAAAAAATAAAAAATAAAGTTGGATGATGTGGATTTTATTATATATTTAATCTGACATCATAAAACTATACCACAAAAATTAATGTAGGAATTCTGGAATTCGGAATTGAAACGGCAATTTGGAAGTTCAAACTTTTGAGCACCATAGAAGCCCATTATTTGGAAAACAAATTCTGGAATGTTTTCCTCAAAAACCTTAATTTGACATGAACATCTTGTATGACGTGTGGGTGAGTAAATTATCAGGAGATTTTTATTCTGGAAGTGAACGTCTCCTTTAAGAGAAAAGTACATGATAGAGTAAAAGTGTAAATGAGGAATAATTTTATTTATTATATTTTTATTTTTTGAAAAATATTTGTCTGGTCTTTTATATTTAGGTTCTCCTATTTTATTTTATTTCATTTCATTAGTTAGTCACATGCTCCTAGGAAAGGTGTCTTCAGACGATTTCTGAAGATTGGAATGGATTCCTCTAATAAGGGTTGGCAGTGGCAGTGAGTGTGAAGTTTTTGAAAGTGACCTTGTGCCGCATTGTGATGGTTCCGCCAGGAATTGTTGATTCACTGACAGCAGGGAACGAGAGGGAATGTAAATGCTTTATGCTGAAATCAGTGTCTTGAGAATTTGAAAGCGAGTGGAAAGTGTATGACATGGCTCTTCTTCGGCTGATTGAAGTCCAGACATGCTGCAGTTTTCTGGATCACCCGTAAAGGCATGGTGGTGCTAGCTGGAAGGCCTGCTAGTAAAGCTGGCTAGTAAAGGTCTTTCATTCATAAAATGTAATCAAATTATCAATATGGCACCAGGAGCTGAACTGATGAAATAATTATATTTGAAATAATGAGTCAGAGTACAGTAACTTGGCTAAATTGAATGAGTGGGAGGTCTATAGTATCTTCAAAAATGCATAACTAACAAAAACTCAAACTTAAATTGTTTAAATAAATTTGAAATGTTAAATAATAGATTGTGTGCTCAATTGCAAGAAACTTCTTAAGGCCAATTTATACTGCCCCGACGGACACCGACCAATGGCAACAGACACATCCGTCAGGTTTTGGCGGATCGGTGTTTTACCCCATCTGCCTCTGTTGGCATTGGTTGCACTTGTTTTCGGTGAATGAGCATCTTGGCATTTGTCATGTCTGGAATGTCTGAGAACGTACTGGTTGGTGTCTGCCAGTGAATTAGTCTTTAAGAGAATGGTTATAATGGAAAGTTTACTATCACCTAGATTCTAGATTTCTTATTTTTATTTTTTATTTTGGGCAGCTTGTTTCTCTTTGTGCATCAAGAACGTGAGTGCAACTTGCAAGAATGAAATGCCTTATTGTGTTAAGAGTAAGACATCATTCAACCCCTAAAGCAACTACATAAAAACATAGTAGTTTGCATGTACAGATGGTAGTGGTTTCAAATTTGCAAAGCAAACTTCTCCTTCAAGCCTAAGTCATTTAGAGGTGAGCATGGTAATTAAGAATAATCCAAGATAAGTCATGTAAACTAGGGCAAAGATGTTGGCAAAGGGCCAAGGGAGCCAGCTTTCATAACGCCAATAAGAATTGCAAATGTGCAAAAGGAGTTCTTCTACCAAACTTAGTCTTGTAGCTTTTGATGACACAGCAAGCACTTTGCAACACTTCTTGCTCACTTTTAAGAGTAGGTCAGTTAGCCATAGAATTTGAAATCCATATGTGGCCACAGGTCCTCTGTCATGCCTTCCCTGGAGTGGATGCCACATCTAATAAAGTTCTCCTTTGATGGTCACCTGAGGGAGTAATTATTTGACTGGACCCTAGGTCTATGTCAAACACGATTCCTCAGGAATTTCCTTAACTCAATGCCATTAGTGCAACAGAAACTCCAGCAAACAGTCTATAATGAAGACAATGATCCACACTACTGCCTGCTGTGCTTAAGTTGGGCACTTTAAATGTGTCTGTGGATCATTATGTTATAATCTTTTCAGCAATGTAGCCTTTGAATTGGAGAATTGGAAATGTGAAATTAATCTAATATGGAGGCCAAAGTTGTTGACATATCGATGTTACAATATAATTAAATAAAGAATATCACATTATCAGTATTTCATAAACTGTAGCATAGTGTCTTGACTGAGCAACGCTAGGTCTAAAATAATAGATTTCAGACTCAAACTCTCACTTCAAAGTCTTTTGGATCTGCGCCTGGGCTTTAGGCAAAAACCAGTTGACATGTAGTAGAAAAACGCACCATTGTCTCAGTTTTAGGCAAAAGAGTGGAATCCCAGAACCTTTTACTGAATATTTCAGTGCCAAACTGCCCATCACCATCTGTACAGGGCAAGCAATGCAGCACTGTGTCGATATTCCTCAAACATTCTGGTTATGGCTTTCTAGTCAACACTGGAAAAATCTTTTTAATTTGTAATTAGCATTTAGCAAATCAAAAATAAAATAAATGCATACATACATACATACATACATACATGCATAAATATATAGATAAATACTAAAGAAGCAAAATTGCATAAGACATTGAGACTCCTTGTCAGAGATCCAAGTTAAGGTTATAATATACGCTTTTTTTTTTTTTTACTTCGTTGGCAATTGTTTGCTTTATATATAATTATTGTTTAATTCCTTCTTAAACTTAAACTTAATTCAAACAGAGAATATTAAACATCTTCATGATTTAATGTTGGAGGCTCCATTCAAACTTTGTTTTGTAGGCAATTAAATTCAGTTCAATTGAATTTTAGTTTTATGTGTACTATCTATATTTAGTTTTTGGCAAACATTGTACTTTTTGAGAAACTAAAGATTTGGAAGAAAAACCATTGCATTGACTTTTGTTCATAAAATGATTAGAAACATTTTAGCTTGATGTTGCGAATTAGCATTTGTTATATTATTTTAATTTATTGTCATAATTATAAACACAGGTTCTTGCACAAAATTGTTTTACTGTTTACTTCACTTGGTTATTATTTTATTTGTTTACCTATAACTAAACGTCACGAACATTCACAGGAAATAGTTTACTTCTGCATTGAAAAATACGGTGGATAAAACCAGTGCAAACAGTCCATGCAAATAAATGGCAGTATCGGTATTTTTAGAGCAGAATTTACCTTTCATTTCTGCTCTAAAAATTGGTGAGCTGTTGCTAAGTGGGGAAAAAATGTCCTGAAATCAATCATTTTTTATCTAGTTATTTTGGATAAAGGAACATTGCAGTCTAATTGATAACAAAGCTAAATAAGCATGAAGAGGTTCTCTAAACGGAATAATTTAGAAGAACAGCAGGAAATCAGATGATATGAATGATATTAAAGAGAGAAAATAAAAATATGCTTTGACTGTAGAGTGGTTAATAATTTATATTTATATCATAATAATTTAATGCACACCTAGTCATGGATCATCTCTTACATATGATTCTCTGGAAAGATCGATGATATGGTTATCATAGCCAACATGTTATTGTCAAAGGTGTCAATGGATCAACAAAAGCACAAGCTATTTGCTTTACTGGTCAGCTGTGGTTATTAATGTTTACTCATATATAAGCAACCTTAAGGGCTCAGAAGGTTTTTTTTTTTTTTGTATAGATTATTCACAGAAGCAGAAATAACAACCAAAGTTACCCCCTAGCAACAGTGGCTCATCAAACCGCTCAATTTAAGAACATAAGCAATATTTATCTCACCTCGTAGGTCATTTACAGTTTTCCTCTCGCTTACTCGAACGACTTTAGTAACCGTTTATACAAGAACTGAAATATACAATTTATTGTGATAGAGTTTTGTGTTTGCAGGGTTCAGTAAGTTCATTTGCAGGCCACAGCTTATGTTCCCGTAGCAACCACATCTGATATTAGACCCTCCTCCCCTCCACCCTCAATCTACAGAAGAAAATCTTCATTAAAGAAAATGCCATCCACTATTCATTGATAATGCACAGATATGCTAAGCGTCTGAGTCCATAGGGTTATATACTGTAAGTCTTTAAAGGGTAAACATCCCCAGGAGAAAAATATATCCGCAACTCTAATGGCTCTCAGTGTTGCCATTACTTCTAGACAAGAGTAGTGCGCTTGGTCTCAGCAGAGGCGATTTATCAAAGAGTTATGTCAGAATTCACTCAGGAAGGCTTTCAGATGAAGTAATGGCCAGAAAGCGGCAATATTCCACAAGTATTATTATACATCTGCTCTGTTCATCATTTATCCTAACGTTTATATTACAGACAGTTGTTTAATGAAAAGCACAATCAAGTGGGTCGACGAACTGCATTTTGCATTTAACTGTAAGCATATTAATCAGATGCTAAACCTGTGTGGCCCTGTTGCTGGTATAGCCATAACTGAGATGTTATGTAATGATGCCCTCACATGCCTGACAGTAAGAAGGTGAAGGTCAGTTGTATGGCAGGGAAATATGATAGTATCACTATTTCCTATCCGATAACAAATGGTGCACAGGATCCACTCTCGACTTTGGTCCAGCTAATAATCTGACATCCAGGGCGGAAAACAATTACTGTAATCTATCCTTGACTAGATGGACATGGGGATAGGTTGCCAAGGGACTCAGCAGAGAGATACGGTGGCAATGCAAGGACATGTCTGAGATCACATCAAAGATACCTGGAAGACCCAATGTACATATTGGCACACAAAGCACTTTCAGCTGGAGTTTTGATGCTGTAGCTTGTTAATTGGGTTTTGAAATCTTTGCTTAACTTTAATAGAACAAACAGGTGAATGTGCAAGTCTGCAGCAACCCTCACCGCAAGTACGTCAACAAGAAAAACAAATGTTTGTGATAGCAGACCTTCGAACCCATCACAAGTATTTGGGTTTGAGTTGATGAGTTCCTTGCAATGGGGATTTGAAGATTTGATTTGTACCCATCACATCCTGCGCAGCTCAGTGGAGCAGTCATTTCCAAGAAACCATGAATATGTTGACCTTGGTTAGCTGCTGACAGCTGCTCGATTTTTAAATTAATTAGTGTTTGAAAAGCGCTCTTAGCCCGAATAGGTGTTGAAATGCCTTTGTCACACATGTGGAGGCTCAGGAAAATGTTAAATGACTAATTATAGATGTAAAATGTCAGTTCAGTGCCATAAAGAATTTGAGGAAAGTTTGGTTTGACAGGTAATAGACAGTAATTGCGGAAAGTTTGGTCTTTATTGCCTATATAGATGCATATTTGGGGTAGAAGGAATGCAGAACAGCTTATTTTACAGTGCATTAGAATATACTGTATTTAGGATACATATGTGCATTTGCCAATACAGACTGCTTATGTTGCATCCAGGCTGTTGGTTGGGCATTGTAATGAATGAGTTTGTGTTTTAATGTGTTGTCTGGTGTGTTTATAGTCTGTTCTTAGTTTTATTGATGGCATACAAAATATTGTGCCATTTACGATACTCGGGAAGCGATAAGCAAATTACTTGAGAGGTCTAAAGTGACGTAAGTGATTGAAAGACATGCTGAAACATCATTTGGGATAATAACCAGTGAAAATGGCTTTCGTTTTCAAAACAGAAATCTGTCGCCATCACCATCATTCTGATGTGTTGCCCATTTCTGGCAAAATTTCTAATTAATCACATTTATTATGATTTTATGTCAGTGTTTCCACTCAAGTTTATAATGATAGAACATCCTGGTAGTGTTAATGGGATGATGTGCCACAGCTTAAAAGAATTGTGATTATAACTGAAGTTTAAGGTTAGATTTGTTTCCTTATGGTAGAAAAAAAGGAACTATTATGGCAATTAGCATTATGTGTAATTTCAGTGTGCTTTAATGTACCTTTAAAAGTGGTTTAATGTCTTGTCATTGACTAAGGGCAACAGCCCTTTCCTCAGTTTTAATGTGTTGTCACTAGCAGAGCATTTCATTTGCAGGCCTCGTGTCAAATGATTTATTCAGCATAAACCTTTTAAGTAGAAACAGGTGCCAAAGCAAATTTCCATCTACAGAATAATTTACTAAACCTTTGGATCTGGGTGTGTCTATGTTAATAGCATATTCAAATGAATGCTGAATAGGTTCATGTTGAAGGTTTTCGAAATCAGTTTTTCATTGGTTTTTATTTATTTATGGTGATGGCTGATCCAGTGGGTGGTTAATGGGTGCTCAGTAATGAAAGTGAGGTTCCATTAGGAGTTGATAGAATGATTCCATATTCAACTGAATACTGTAGGTGTGTTGTAATCACCTATCATTCTTAAACAGCTTCCTCCAGATATAGATGCATTCGGTTTAATAATAAAAAAAGGGGGGACCATCTATAAAAACTGTTTAAACATGTCAACTTCAGGAAATATGAAAGGGTAATGTTCTGGGTCTGTATGTTTTCATTCTGGCACAATGTTGATTACCACAGAAAATTATTTCTCCTCTCATCCACCTTATTAGCCCCTCTAAACTGGTGGTTTTGGTAACTTTATAGCTCAAATAATAAACAAGTTTTTACTGAATCTTAAACAAAAATACAAGCTTTGCATTACTATTTTTCAACCTTCTGAAATGTTGACCTGGTTTACTTCTACTTGTGTCGTAAATGCTTTGCTGCAACTGTGATTTGAGTGTGTGTGTGTGTGTGTGTGTGTGTGTGTGTGTGTGTGTGTGTTTTTTTTAACAAAAGATATGGAGTGAGTCAATTATATTCTGTGTCTAGCAACACTATGCCTCAAATACGGTCTAAAACGTATTGTACCTAGACTATTTCTTTCATTAATGTTCTTTCTAAGTGTACTTTGAAATAATGATACATCTCAGGAAGCAAGAGAAATTAGCTATTTTAAATCCAGGGGATGTTAATGGATCAGGGTCAGCTGTATAATAACTGTATAATATCTGTATTTCAGTTTTGCTTAAGAGTGTGTATAATACATGATTTTCATCTGCTACTTCTGACTTTTTCCACATAAGATATACCCTATTTCAAATATTCTTTAGTAGGTAATCAATCAATCAATACATTTATTTATTTATTTTGTTGTTGTTGTTGGATTTGATTGGCATTGGACTTAGATGATGTATTATGTGTTTAGAATTTTGAAAGAAATCAGGGATGTCCCCACTTTTCACAAAAACAAACCTGTGTGTGTGTGTGTGTGGGTGTGTGTGTGTGTGTGTGTGTGTGTGTGTGTGTGTTTTTTAACAAAAGATATGGAGTGAGTCAATTATATTCTGTGTCTAGCAACACTATGCCTCAAATACGGTCTAAAACGTATTGTACCTAGACTATTTCTTTCATTAATGTTCTTTCTAAGTGTACTTTGAAATAATGATACATCTCAGGAAGCAAGAGAAATTAGCTATTTTAAATCCAGGGGATGTTAATGGATCAGGGTCAGCTGTATAATAACTGTATAATATCTGTATTTCAGTTTTGCTTAAGAGTGTGTATAACACATGATTTTCATCTGCTACTTCTGACTTTTTCCACATAAGATATACCCTATTTCAAATATTCTTTAGTAGGTAATCAATCAATCAATACATTTATTTATTTATTTTGTTGTTGTTGTTGGATTTGATTGGCATTGGACTTAGATGATGTATTATGTGTTTAGAATTTTGAAAAAAATCACTGCTTTTACCTTTTCTAGCCGTGAAAGTGGTATTTGGGAAGCATATGGACCTGGAGTATATAAGGGTTTTGAAGAATTTAAAGTTACGAATGTTGGAAATGTGTTTGGTAATAGATTATGTAAGGGTGGGCAAACATTGTATTTCATTCATATTCATAGGCTGCCTGAACGGTCAAATGTAGGCCCCTCTTTAACAAAAATTTAATATTTATTTATCCAAAAAAGGAATGTATTGTATCTCCATAGGAAGTAGAGCCATTGTTGAGTGTGCATTTGCATGGCTCTGTTAAGTAGTGCTACATCTCAGATTTACACATTTAGCCCCAACGTGTTCTCCTTTCCCTGTGTCATCCATTTCAGTTGAAGAGACAAACATATACAGGTCTATTATTGGGGAAACTTCATTTTCTATGAAAATGTATAAATCCCATTGCCAATAATAACACAGATGTGGTTTTAAAATATAAATTAAGGCTATTGTTTGCTTATAGCTCGATGTGTTCAAATGATTACATATTTAACTGACCGAAGACTAATTTAGTAACAGAAAATCACACTAATTTCATACATTCGTTCATACAACACAACTTGTGGAATCTCTAATTTTCATCCGTTTAACCTGGCTGTTACCGAGTTCTAGTGAGTGTCACATGACTCCATCTGATGGCAAAGCCAGGGTTAATTTTCAGGTCGGTCTTCCCATAACTAATGTGATGACCAGGAATTGTTTGTGTTGCTTTGCACTCTTTATGCATTTATTAGTTAGCTGGTTTAATGGCATGCACCATTTACAATGGGAAAAAGAGGCATTAATGCAAGTAAAGCATTTTCCACAATGTTTTCAAATATTCAGAGTGGACTAGTTATTATCATCATCATCATCATCATTATTATTATGAGCTTTTGCATTCCCAACAAGACTTCTGTTTGACCTTTGACATGCTGGGCTACATGCTTGTCTGGATTAGCCCTAAGGACTGTGCCATTTGTCTGCATGCATGTCAAACAGCCACTTTATCTCCCATAGGAATACCTTGGCAGACATTTGTGGCCCAAACTACTTAATTAAACAAATAATTAAACAAAGTCTGCTTCACATCAAATGGTGTAGACATGCAGAGCAAGCTGAACTCTTCCCCTTGTCAAGGTTGACAACTGAACAGAAGTCCTGTCCTTCCACTCCTTTTTAAAAAAAATTCCTCACTTTTTCATTTTATGCACTTGCCTTTTATTCAACACATATTTTCTGTTTGCAGAGCAATTTGGAAATTGTTGACACTGCTATACTTTTCTGCTATTCTCTCTCATGCGCTTGATGATGGTTTCTTTTTCAGTGCTTACAAGTTTATTTAAAACCTGTTTCACCTGATTTCATGTTTTTTTGTTTCATTTTTTCCCCTTTAACTAGTGAAAAGGTCTGTAGATTTCAAATCTAGAGGAGTAAAATTATTCCCTGGCAAAGACAACAGCAACAAGTTTTCTATCTGTGAGTCTACCCTTTGTTACTATTTTATGGTAAATCTGTGTTTCTCGTTTGGAGTCGATTACAGCAAACAGTGACTGTAAGATCATTGCAAGATCAGCTTGTGCTGATAAGCATTTATCGGTGAAATCACGGATGAATTTCAGTTCCCACAAATATCTCACAAGCAGAAGTTTCCAGGCGATTTAATTTAACCCCCCACTGAGACTTATTTCCTCAAAAGCATGAATGGCAGTTTACCGTAAAATTGTGATTTGTACACATAATGAGGGAGTGACCTTGTGGCTTGTTGTATCTGTGCTCTTTTTATGCGTTGTAAATTCCTATAATTTTTATATTAACATCCAGTTAGCTTCTCTTCATTTTACTTTCAAAAACAAAGATTTGTTTCTATGGCCATTGGTCTAAGTTAGTTTTATAAATTATGGGCCTGTTTTGGTCAAAATTATTGGTTTATCCCAATAATCTCTAAATATAATGGTAAATATTATTGTACGGAATAAATAAAATAAAAAGGCAGATGTATTTTCACATATGAATACCCATTTACACTGATATTGTATATTGATCAATGATATTGATATTATATTGATATTATAAAAAAAATTATATTGTTTATTTTATATTGTACTTAAGCCAAGTGAAGTGATAAAAATATGTAAAATTTAGGAAAGTACGGAAATTATGTTTTTTTTTATTTTCATTTTGAAACCTGTTTGAAACACCCTGCCCTTAAATTTATTATGAACATATCAAATTACACTGTAAAATATGGAAGGAAAATTTGTTCTAGTTAGAATGCACTTTTTTTCCTGAAAGACAGTCCAGCATTGCAAATTAGCTGTAGATATGCAGCAACAGTCACTTCAGCTTGAGATAAACTACAACAGCATGTCTCCCATTGACCAAATATTTAAAAACCTGCAATGATCTTCAACATCGTCATATTTGTTTTAATTGACTCTTTTATTTGTTGGTTTGATTGTGCTCTTCTTATTTTCCTTTGAATATATTTGTGTTGTCAGAGTGTGCCATGTTTTTTCGATTTAGGTACATTTTTATTGCTTTATTTGGGGATCGTTATCTGCTGATATTGCTTGCATGACCAATCTCCCTCGCCATTTCCAAACCAGCAGTCTCTCCGTTCCGTCAACAACACAACACAGTGAGCAATGTTTGCACCATGCAGTTCTGATCTAGTACCCATTGTGAAAGTTATCAAGCTAGATTGCAGCTGTCAAACACGGGAAATATCCACTATTACGTTATTTTTCTTGTAACTTGCATATTGTTGTGAATAATGCACTGTAAGCAACCCTTCCATAATTTCAGGCCTTTTCCATTCTGTGTATGAAATTAGTTTTTTACTTTTATACCTGTTGAGGGAATTTGAAGTGGTGTGGCCTTTTAGCACTTTTAGCACTTTCCAAAGTAGACTTATAAGACAGGCAAAGAATATGCAAAAACAAATGTGTAAAATTGCTTTCGGTATAGTTTAGCTTTGAATGTATCGCTATGGTTTTGTTATACTAAAGATACCCACACACATATTCTATATTTATAGCATATTGTCAAAAACACCTTCAGGTTGAGGGTGTCTTGTTAGACTTTGTAGAGATGGGTATAATGGTTTAAAGTGCTTCTGGCACTGTTTTGTTCATAGATCCCATTTAAAATGAACTTAAATTGAACTCTGTACTTTAGTTGTACTGCTTACATGTCAAGCGGAGCCAAATAGAACAGCTAGTGACTCCCCTCTAATGCTTTTGGAATATGTTTTAAATATGTGCTTCTGAAAAAGAGCCCATCTTGTTTCATTGTTAATGCAACTTGCCTTGTTGCATTCAGAATCTAGTGTTAGAGATCAAATGAGCCTGAAGCCTAAATAATTTTCTGTTAGGAACAAAATGTGTTCAGAAATGCAGGTGTTCCATGACATCATGCAGTTAATAGAATTAAGATTGAATGTTTACAGCTGAATGAGCAATCGTTTCAAGTATTTATTTCAAGTTACTGTGATTATGTAAACGCACAAGTGTTTTAAAAAAGCTGTGATATCAAACATGTAGTTGCTCGAAATGTGTGCCTGTCCCACTGTCTATGGTCCTGTCCTAATAATTATAATTTTAAATAAACCAACACACAAACAACAGTATTAAACAACATATAGGTTATTTAAAATGTGCCATTTAATACTATTTCATCTATTTCTTTATGCTTAAAAAGTATTATTATGGTTGATGTTTTTATTTCTAGTAAATTGTAACTTCATATAGAGTACTATTTGTCACATTATTTGAGTAAATTTACCTTTCAGACCTATAAACAGCTCAACAGTTTGCTAGTTTGCACCAGATATATCTGTTTTACAGTCAAACCAGCTGGTATATTACTTTATTGGCTATATGGAAACACATTTTGTCTATAATTTGGCATGACATCACGGATGCACATGTCTACATTGATCATGCGGAAATGAGTGCATGTGACTGCATGTTTAATATCTTGTTCGCTTGCTCGCCCTGTTTATGTGTTCAACTGAACGCCCCATATTTCCTGACGCATGTTGGCAAGGTCCAAGAAAGGGCATGAAGCATTGAGTATTTATATAAAGCTATGTTTTATTTGTGATTTGTTTGTGCATTGACCACATGTGAATAAATTAACAATAAAAATGTCTATGCGATATGCTCATAAATATTTGATCAGAATTACACCTCCTTATTCATAAGATTATGTAGAATATGCTTTATCCTGCGCAAGGTAATGGATGTGATTCTGGTGTGAATGTGTGTCTTTTTTTTATTTACCTGTCAGTTCCTATCACAGAGTAAAGACAGTTTAGCTAGGGATGTGTGTGTTTTGAATTTATGAATGTTTTTGTGCTTGAATGTGTGAGATACAATGTCGAGAGTGTTTCATCAAGTGTGTGTTTGTG
>NW_015506650.1:170379-174215 GCF_001515645.1 Sinocyclocheilus grahami | reverse complement strand
ATTGGTGGCTGACTAAATACTTTTTTTCCCCACTGTATATATATATATATATATATACACAGTATATATTAGGGCTGTCAAAATGTACTCGTTAATAACTGCAAATTCAGTTTAATGGCACTAATTTTATTAACGAGCGATTAACGCAGTGCGCATTTTCTGTTTGACCTGTGGCCTAGCCCATATTAGGAGAAATGGAGATACACAGTGTTGCCAACTTAGCAAATTTGTCGCTAGATTTAGTGACTTTTCAGACTCCTTTTTTTTTCTTTTCAGAAAAGCGCCTAGCGACAAATCTTTATTTGCCTAACGACAAATTAGGGTTTGCCCAAACCTTATTTAGTTTCTGAGACTCGCCGGTACTGCCGCACGAGCGTGAGGTCTCTCTTTCCCAGCGCGCACGCACCTCTCTCTGCATCTGCTCTGTTCAGCGAGCAGCGGAGAGGAGCAGCACTTTCCGTTAAAACACATATTATGTTGCTTCTCTAATTTTACATGTAAATATAGCCAAAATCACAGCACCGCTATTGTCTTTATCTTATGCGTAGCCTATTTGATTTTATCAGATGACTGCTCGATTATAAATCAGAATTTTTGTGCAGATTATCATCTTGGAAGGGAGATCTCGCGCATGTCAGCCAGTCACAGCCAGAAATGGCGCTCCTGGACCACCATAGTGGACATCGCACGACCCAGAGACCACGCCGTAACCTTCGTAGCTCGTAGCGCGAGGTCCGCCGTGGTGCGGAGTTCTCTGCAAACTTCCGGGTCGTGACCAACCTCGTGCAAGTCCCTCAGTGCCTTGGCCTGGTGCACTTGCAATCACGCCGTAGCGTGTAAGGCGGAGGCAGCTTCTCCACAGGTCGTATAAGCATCGCTGGCCAGTCGAGTACCTACAGACCCGGGAGGGGAGGCACGGATCTCCCTGCCGGTTGGAGGCGGTATTAGGACACAACTGCATCACAACCGACCGCTCCACCGGGGGGACGCTTGTAACCCCCTAGCTGCCCCACCATCGAAGTTGCGATTAATCACGAGTTAGCTCATGACAACTATGCGATTAATAGTATAATAATTAATAATATAGGCTATATTTTTTCTTCTGACTTAGAGGCTTAATCACAAAGGTCAGCTAAATAATACAATATAACAAGATACATTTCTAAAGTGACTATTTTAAATGTACTTTTACTAACTTTTGGCATTTTTCAGTTCCCAGAGAGATCATTATGTTCAGTTATAGATACTGTACAATGACGAGGTTTCAGCAAATTGCATCACTGGGACGTGACGTCTCCGTTCCCTCCTTCAGGGAACGTGGGTTACCATACGTAACCGAGACGTTCCCTTTCAGTCGGTCACTCTCGACGTCACGTCGGGTGACCGACGAAATTGAGATCCTACCAAAAGGCCACAACTACTGCCCCTTCCAGTGTCCTGTGGAAGCCACCTGTGCCCCTACTTTTTGGCATAGGCCAGGGCTTGCACAAGAGGACCAGCTACTGCTGCTATGGCACTACCCACTGAGTAAGACTGGATAACACTGGGAAACATACCGGTTCTACTTGGACGTTACGGAAGTTCCAACCTTCCCGAAGGACGTTTCGGAAGCAATACACATATGAACATTCCTTAGGTGCATATGGCATGAGGCATTTTTATGAGTGAGGCGAGATAGGAGAGCAAGTTATTTTTCTACAAAGACTTGAGAGCCTGTCATTTTGGGCATTTTAATCAGATTTTAGTGGCTTTTTTTTATCAGGACTGGCTCACATCCAAAAGCAGGGCCAAATTTTATTAAACTTTCTCCAAAAGGCAAATGGTCAAGATATTGATCAGCCCTTTAAAAGACAATCTGTTCCTTGTCACTGAATGCCTCATTACACAGTAAAATGTGGTCTAAATTTGAAGCACAAAATTGACCCTTTTGTAGACAGAATTACTGATAACACATGCCCACACACATGTAATGCCCATATGATAATGTTTTCAGCACTTTTGTAATTTTCTTTATTTGCATTAGCGGCATGAACTGAACTTTACTATGTTCAATAAAATGAATTGTCACTTAAAAGATTCTCCGCCCGGCCCTCCTCCGGGGGAGGGAGTGGTGTGCTTACCATCTCCTGAAGAGCACGTCCCTCCACCTCTGGGTCGCCCGTCTCCGGGCCTCTTGCTCTCTCGCTTGCCACCAGGTTTGGCGGGGGCCTGGACGGGCGGGGCGGCTGCCCTGCGACCGGCTCCACGGCACAGCTTTGCTGGAGGCTTGCGGGAGGCTGCAGGAGCGGGGCGGTGGCAGGGGGGCCGCCCTCGGCGACGGCAGCAGCTGCACGCCGGGGCAGGATGTAACTGATGGCCTCAGTCTGCTTTGGTCAGCGGAGAACTGCTGGGCAAGTTCTCCACGTCTCGCCGAAAAGGCCGGCCTGGGACATGGAGGCGTTCAAGAATCGTGTCTTGTCCATCTCGCGCATGTCAGCCAGTCACAGCCAGAAATGGCGCTCCTGGACCACCATAGTGGATATCGCACGACCCAGAGACCACGCCGTAACCTTCGTAGCTCGTAGCGCGAGGTCCGCCGCGGTGCGGAATTCTCTGCAAACTTCCGGGTCGTGACCAACCTCGTGCAAGTCCCTCAGTGCCTTGGCCTGGTGCACTTGCAATCACGCCGTAGCGTGTAAGGCGGAGGCAGCTTCTCCACAGGTCGTATAAGCATCGCTGGCCAGTCGAGTACCTACAGACCCGGGAGGGGAGGCACGGATCTCCCTGCCGGTTGGAGGCGGTATTAGGACACAACTGCATCGCAACCGACCGCTCCACCGGGGGGGACGCTTGTAACCCCCTAGCTGCCCCACCATCGAAGTTGCGATTAATCACGAGTTAGCTCATGACAACTATGCGATTAATAGTATAATACTTAATAATATAGGCTATATTTTTTCTTCTGACTTAGAGGCTTAATCACAAAGGTCAGCTAAACAATACAATATAACAAGATACATTTCTAAAGTGACTATTTTAAATGTACTTTTACTAACTTTTGGCATTTTTCAGTTACCAGAGAGATCATTATGTTCAGTTATAGATACTGTACAATGACGAGGTTTCAGCAAATTGCATCACTGAAAGTAGAGGAATTACATCAGACTATAACTGGTCACAAATTCAATCAGGAGAATAAATGATTCTGCAGAAGTCATGACTAATTGACATTGAAAATAAAAGAAAATTGAGAAAATCATGAGGCATTTTTATGAGTGAGGCGAGATAGGAGAGCAAGTTATTTTTCTACAAAGACTTGAGAGCCTGTCATTTTGGGCATTTTAATCAGATTTTAGTGGCTTTTTTTTATCAGGACTGGCTCACATCCAAAAGCAGGGCCAAATTTTATCAAACTTTCTCCAAAAGGCAAATGGTCAAGATATTGATCAGCCCTTTAAAAGACAATCTGTTCTGTGTCACTGAATGCCTCATTACACAGTAAAATGTGGTCTAAATTTGAAGCACAAAATTGACCCTTTTGTAGACAGAATTACTGATAACACATGCCCACACACATGTAATGCCCATATGATAATGTTTTCAGCACTTTTGTAATTTTCTTTATTTGCATTAGCGGCATGAACTGAACTTTACTATGTTCAATAAAACCGAATTCTGCACCCTGCCAGATTATGCACCCCCTAGTATTGGTAGGTTTAGGAGTAGGTGTGGGGGAGGGGTTAGGATTAGGGGTGGGGTTGGGATTAGGCAATCAGAATGCAGAATTCGGCACAACACCGGCTCACAACCCACGCAAGGAAGATAATTCCACACACAGCTGCAATTGCAGGTTTTCA
>NW_015506650.1:165112-170233 GCF_001515645.1 Sinocyclocheilus grahami | reverse complement strand
ATATATATATATATATATATATATATATATATATATATATATATATATATACACACACACACATTTATTCTGCACAAGATTTACTGCTTGTTGCACTTTTAAGTTTCTTAAGTCAGCATAGTGTCTAAAACATAGTGTCTAATTTGTGGGGAAGTCGTGGCCTAATGGTTAGAGAAGGTTGCGGGTTCGAGTCTCATACCGGCAGGGATTGTAGGTGGGGGGAGTGAATGTACAGCGCTCTCTTCCACCTTCAATACCACGACTGAGGTGCCCTTGAGCAAGGCACCGAACCCCCAACTGCTCCCTGGGCGCCGCAGCATAAATGGCTGCCCACTGCTCCGGGTGTGTGTTCACGGTGTGTGTGTTCACTGCTGTGTGTGTGCACTTTGGATGGATAAATGCAGAGCACTAATTCCGAGTATGGGTCACCATACTTGGCCACATGTCACTTCACTTTAATGCTACTGATAATAAAGTGTGTTCTCAATTTAGCATAAAAAGCTGTTAATATGACCTGGGATTTAGCAGATACACCACTTTCAATGATGTAGTCACACTCTTACAAAGCGACAACTGCACTAAGACACATTTGTGGGGACGTGTTAAGTTATCAGATAATTTGATGATGTGTGCATTGTGTGTTTTTGTCTGTGTTCACGTGTAAGTTCCACCTCCTCTTCAAATTGTGACCCTAGTGTTATGTGCATTGTCAGCAGTTCTGTGAAGCCGTTTGCATGAGGCTTGCATGAGGAAAATGATGTTTATCTGTATGTATGTGCCTAATGGCAAACTGTGCTCTGAATTCGCAGTAAACGAAGGAGGAATCAAACAGGCCTCTAACTCCTGTCCAGACCCGGGGGAACCTGAAAACGGCAAGCGCATTGGCAACGACTTTAGGTAATCACCATTAGGTACTGTGTGTCCTGATATTGGCTTCGCAAGAAGGTATCTGGTGACCATTATTACCGCATTCTCCACCAAGAAAGCCAGCATTAGGTGCTAATAATTACATTCTTATTGGTCAGTCGCAGCATTTTGATGTTTCCTAATATTCGCCATCATACATGCAGATTAAATACTGTAATATTGCAGTGCTAGTCGTCTTACCGTACTGATTGTATTGTACACTATTTTTTAGCAGAAGCTTTAAGATTATATGCAGATAAGATAAAATAATTTCAACGGAAGTCAATATTTAACGCCCACATATTTATTTATTTATTGGAAGAGTAGTTGTGTAATAACTGGGATAATGTACAGTCAGCCCTTACATATTAAATTTTCCAAGAAGAGAAGAAACCTGTATTATGGATACAGCGCTTCTACACTGATACTTGTCATTAATATTGTAACATCTGAATATCTTGTTGTGGTGACCTCTGTTTAGCACTCCCAGAGCATATAAATCATGTTCTCCAGACCAGGCTCTTCCAAGACTTTCCCGAAGTCATGCTAATACCGGCTCCACAGGGAAGCTGACGATATGAGCATGGCTTTACCGCTAATTAGGCCTAGTCGATTCAAATTGTGACACTGATGTTATTTCAGGTTTTTGTGTAACATGGGTTTAGGATGACAGAAAAACCTTAGCAAATTCAACGGGAGCATTTGATGTTTGTTAGCAGAGGGTTTTACACACAAGATCGCACAACATGTTGCAAAATAACTGTTTGCTGTTTCCTCAAATTAAAGTGTATGATTGTCAAAATGTGAAAGCATTTGCTAAAAGCATCAGCACTTGTTGAGTGGATTGGTTGAGTTCTGCTCAGCCTCACATTGAAGGAAGTGTTGAAGGAATGGAAGAAGCTTCAAACTAGATTTGATAAAGTATCAAGACATACCACAGTATTGATTGTACACTAGCTAGGAGGATAAGACGCTATTTTGATATCCCTTCATTTATTTATCCCCCTCTTGTGCATGCTGCAATACTTTTCTCTCAAACTTCTTTGTGTATGTGTGTTGCGTGTTTGCATAGAACTGAGAGTAGACGGCATATTTAAATTCAAATTTGATATTTTTTGGAAAGATGCACAGTATTTTTCTGTGCCTTGTTGCATGAACGACTGCTACCGTGGTACACAAAGTTATAACCCAATGAACTGTGCTTTTAGCTCTAAAAGCCTCATTTTCATGTGCATCAAATTAAATATGGCATTCACCCTGATTATTCAGTCATGCTAATGGATTTGTGTTGGATCTGATTTGTTTGTCAACCTATGTGTGTGCATGCACGCATATGGGTCCTGATCCCTACAGTATTGGCGCCACAGCCCAGTTCACCTGTGATGAAGACCACGTTCTCCAGGGCTCCAAGAGCATCACGTGTCAGAGAGTGGCGGAGGTGTTCGCGGCATGGACTGATCATAGACCTGCTTGTAGAGGTAAGTCCGTTAACTGCAAACCACACTGAACGTCTGTGTATATTTCTGTTTAAACTCAATAAGTGTAAATCAGATCAATGTTAGACTCTTTATCAGTCTTTTATCGGTGGTCTAGTCCTGCAGTTTAAAGGGATAGTTCACCCAAAATGCTTTTATCAGCATTTACTCACCCTTGTGCTCCAAACTTATGTGCTGTAAAAAGAGATGTTTAGAAGAATGTTCACACTGCTTTTTGCCATACAATGAAAGTGGATGAGTACCAAATGTTGTCTAAAAAGATTCCAAAAAAGCAACTTAAAATTGGTGTATGCGACTTGTGTGCAATGTTCCAACTTTTATGAAACCACGCGATATACTGTCAGAAAAAATATGCAAAAATCATACCTTTAGGTGTACAACAGCTAGTCACAGTAATTTATTTACCCTTTGAAATGTTCCTAGTAGTACCTTAAGGGTACTTATTAATACTCTAAAGTACTAATATTCACCTTTTTGGGGGTAGATAAGTTGTCCCTAAGGGTACTGCCTGAGTGAAAAGGTATACATTTTGCAAAAAAAATTCTGACAGTGTAGCTTTGCCACAGGCTGAAATTAAAGTTGTTGTTTGCAAAAATCTTGCCCTCAAATCTCATTTGCGCATATTCTGATATGGTGAGTGTCACTTCAGTCACGTGACAAGTGAGAACCTATGTGGTTAGCATTGCTGACATCACACTGCTTTTTGCCATACAATGAAAGTGGATGAGTACCAAATGTTGTCTAAAAAGATTCCAAAAAAGCAACTTAAAATTGGTGTATGCGACTTGTGTGCAATGTTCCAACTTTTATGAAACCACGCGATATACTGTCAGAAAAAATATGCAAAAATCATACCTTTAGGTGTACAACAGCTAGTCACAGTAATTTATTTACCCTTTGAAATGTTCCTAGTAGTACCTTAAGGGTACTTATTAATACTCTAAAGTACTAATATTCACCTTTTTGGGGGTAGATAAGTTGTCCCTAAGGGTACTGCCTGAGTGAAAAGGTATACATTTTGCAAAAAAAAATTCTGACAGTGTAGCTTTGCCACAGGCTGAAATTAAAGTTGTTGTTTGCAAAAATCTTGCCCTCAAATCTCATTTGCGCATATTCTGATATGGTGAGTGTCACTTCAGTCACGTGACAAGTGAGAACCTATGTGGTTAGCATTGCTGACATTAAATCTGGTACAATAAATCTCTGCACACAATATTTAAATGTGTACTTATGCATATTAGATTTTAAGCAGCAAAACCTGGTCACCATTCACTTTAATTGTATGGAAAAAGAGCAACTTGAATATTCCTCCCCTTCCTTTTCAGTTCCACTGAAGAAACTAAGCCATACAGGTTTGAGAGTGAGAAAATAACTTTTGGGTGAACTATCCTTTTAAGATTAAACCTACACCTCTATATAGGTTGTCAGCCCTCAGCGTTATGAATGTGGAACAATCTCTATTAAAATGTGTGACATGACTCTTCTTTTCAGTCACAGCTTTGGATAGCCGCTAATGAAAGGGCTTGCATGTTCTTGTGCTGCCTTCAGCTAGTCAGGCCATCATTTCTCTTCAATTCCAGAGTAGTCACATTGGCATTTACTACTCTATTGGCTCAAAAACTTCTGTCTGGAAATAAGAGTGCCTGTGGGCAAAGATGGCATATTTCAACCTGCCAGAGAGCTCTGTACTAGCCATGCAACTGCCATTGATATGAAAGTGAATGCTAATGTTCTCTGCAGGTGTTATGGGCCTTAGAACCTAGACAGTGTGACCCCAAGTGGCCACCTAGGAAAATCACAGCTGTAACATTACAATTTACAGTTTGTCTTAGCAGTTCATTTTTTATATTTATTTACCAGCAGATATAAAAAGACAGAGGTGTGGCTCTTTAAAAATGTTTTTATTATTGAGTCAAGTGCAGTAATTCTTGTCTTTTGAAATAAGAATAAGAATAAATAAATTGGTCTATGTAGAAGAACGAGTACCCTTAAAAAGGTGGTATTGTGTCTTAGGTGGACTATTAATGTGAGTGTGTGTTTGTTTAGAAGAGTGTAGTGTGAGTTTTGTGGCTCAAAGGCTGCAGCATGCAGGAAAATTAAGTGTTCAAGGTTTAATGATGTCATTGATCATTCTGGGTGGCGATTGTTTTTTAGTTTGGCCTGTTCCAATGTCTTGAATCTTCTAATCTTTATGTTTGGTGCTGACTTGGCCCATTTTCCCTGCCGAGGTCAGATTCAATGCCAGGACGTGTAAAACAGCAAATATGGCTGGATATACAAGGGATACATAAAGGAGACTGTTTTATCTGGTGCAATGGGCAATTATCTTCATTCTTAGAACTAAAAGCTGAATGATACGCTTTTTTGCCTCAGAAAAACAGCAATGGTCTCGATTTAAAAGATTTGGTAATGGTAGAATCACACTAGGCAGTCAGGGTCATGTACTTTTAAACCAAAGAGGTAGAAAAAAATTGGTAAAAGAGGAAGGACATTTTTAAAGTGTTTATCTGCTCCTTAAATTTTTAAGGAACTCTTTCTGCAAGTCAAGTCAAGTCACCTTTATTTATACACAGTAGGTGAATACAATACACCTATATAACGCTTTATTCAATACAGATTATGTCAAAGCAGCTTTACAATGTGCTGTGCTGATAATGCAAGAGGACCATAGAAAATGTATCAGTAAAAGTCAGTTCATTGTTGATTCAGTGATGTTGTC
>NW_015506650.1:122384-165102 GCF_001515645.1 Sinocyclocheilus grahami | reverse complement strand
AAGTGGGAGTTCTGCGTTTTTATGGCCCTTTGTTTCTAAGCATGAATTCATAGATACTAGACATGGTAGAGTTACATATAGTAAAAAGGGATGATCAGGAATGGGTTCCCTCACAAGCATACTAAAATAGTCTACAAATATCAAAGACAAAATACACAATGACAATAATATACCCAATGGCCTGAAGAATATGTGTGTTCATTCAAATAACGGTTTTCCTATGAATTAACTAGAACACAGTCCATTTCTACTCTGCCTTTCCTTGGGACATGCAGGGATTTTCCCTGCTTTACATACTTTTGGCCAATAAACCCAGTGATATCAGCGTTGGTTGCCATGCAACAAAGAGGCCTGTTTCGGCTTCCTGGGGTGTTACGCATTCTGGGGGGAAGGGTTCATGGGTCCTCGTATTGCTTGTTAACTGAAGGGGGTTACAGAGTATTTGTTAAATATAAAAACAAAATATATATTGTGTGTTTGATTGGTCCAGATGCTACACAAGACACAAAAATACGGTTTTACAAATGCTAGAAACATGAATTTCAAAGGAAAGGTTACTATAGAATAGCACACCTAGGTTCCTAACTGATGACGAAGAATTGACAGCAGAACCAGAGCCATTTTTTTCAGCTATGCATTCTGTTAGTTTTGCGAATTGGTATGTTTCGTCTGGCCACAAAGAAATATAGAGCTGAGTATCATCAGCATAACAGTGAAACCTAACACCATATTTCCTGATGATATCTTCCAAGGGTAGCATGTAAAGTGTGAAAAACAACGGTCCTAGTACTGAGCCTTGTGGTACTCCATACTGCACTGGTGAATGATATGATACTTCTTCATTCACTTCTACGAACTGATGACGGTTATATAAGTATGATTTGAACCATGCCAATGCAATTCCACTAATGCCAGCATCATTTTCTATATTCAAAAGAATGTTGTGACCGATGCCGTGTCGAATGCAACGCTAAGATCCAGTAGCACTAATAGAGAGATGCAACCACGATCGGATGTTAAGAGCAGGTAATTTGTAACTTTCTAACAGATCATTGAGCATTCTCTGTACTGTTATTAGGGGTTGCACCGACTAATCGACTAGTCGACTTCAATGCTCTTCCATGACGCTATAAGCTTGACGTCGACTAGTCGCTGGTCCTATAGAGGGCGCAACAGGATAAGAAATCTTTGAAGGACTTCCACATTTACGCTCCGTTTCCAAACAGTTAAAATGACAAATAAATGCATGCTCTGAAAGCGCTCCACAAGACATGCGAGATTATATTACTGGATGTTCGAAATTGAACGGGAGAATACACGTTTTAAACCACTTATTGTACAGGTAGGTAAGTTAATCGCCGTTCTAATCTAATGCGCTGCTTCACTGTAAAGCGGGATTTATACTTTCGCCTGGCTCCGCTTTGCGAGCCTCCGCTGACTGTGCGCTCACCTTCCCAAACGGACGAGGCTTTTATAATTGGCGCGTTTGCCGTTGTACTATTCTTTGAAACGACAGGGGGCGGCAAGGAGTAATTGTTCTCTAAAACCATCGGGATTTACCGGTGAGAAGAAGTCATTTGCTCACTTGATGCTCAAGACTTCTCACGTGATGAATGAGTTGATGAATTAATAATTTCTTTATGTACAAACTGATTAAAACAATCATTACTATTGGCTTTATTTTGCATCAAACACAAGACAACCTTAAGCAAATAGTGTATAAATAGTATCTAAATGAATTATAATTCAATTTTTATACAATAAAAATAAAACATACTTCAAATAAAAAGCCTTGGACAAACTATGCAAAATAAATTATGCATTGTTTTCCGTCAAAGTGTCAAAAAGCACCTGATGTTTGAACTTCACATCTGCTTCTGTTTCACACAAATGCTGGCACAGACGTACATGTTCGGCAAGAATCACCCTGAACTTATGCATCTTCGGATGCGGAGCTGCACGGAAAGTTACAAAAAATGCCGTGCACAAAGCAATGCGCGCACCCAAGCGAACTTGCAGACGTGTCAAGTATAAATCAGCCGTAACGCACACACATTACAGACAGTAGCTCGTACATCACGCGCATATCGCGCACACACAGAATTATTCAGCGAGGAAATGTATTGTAAACACTGTTCTGTGATTTCTCAATAAAATAGCTTTGACTGAAAAGTTCAAGCATATATTTAATAACTAAATCCCACAGCTTCACTACTAGTAGAGAGACACTGCCAGGTAGAATTCATTCACACAATCGCACTCACTAATGCATTCATATGAATGTAATCTTTACTGTACTACTTTATCTGTTGAACTGTTAAAAATTAGCTGTTATAGGAGCAATAGCCATGTGAGCAGCGCTGTGTCATATGCCATAGCTGTACACAAGGTATTTATCACAGCTCCAGACTTTGAGAATGATGAATTAATGATATTCAGAAGAGGATCAATGACATCTGGAAACACCTTTTTCAGTAGCATAGCTGTTATAGGATATTACATGTTGGTTTTGATGATTTAAGAAGTTTATACAATTCTTCCTGTCCTATAGCAGAGAATGAGTGGTATTGTTCCTCAGGGAACATAGTGCACTGTCTGATGCAATACTGTAGCTGATGGCTGCACGGTTATAATTTTATCTCTAATAGTATCAATCTTGGAAGTAAAGAAGTTCATAAAGTCATTACTGCTGTGCTGTTGGGAAATTTATGTGCCTGCTGATGCCTTATTTTTTGTTAATTTAGCCACTGTATTGAATAAATACCTGGGGTTGTGTTTGTTTTCTTCAAAAAGAGATGAAAAAGCAGATCAAGGAGTTGTTAAGGCTTTTCTGTATGTAGAAGTACTTTCCCTCCATGCAATATGAAATACCTCTAATTCTGTTTTTTTTCAGCTGTGCTCCGTTTTCCGGGCTGCTCTCATTAGGGCGCGAATGTGCACATTATACCATGGTGTAGGACTGTTTTCCTTAATCTTCTTTAAGCATAAAGGAGCAACCGTGTCTAATGTGCAAGAAAAGAGAGAGTCAATCGTTTCTGTTACATCATCAAGTTATTCTGAGCTACTGGATATGCTGAGGAATTTAGACAAATAGGGAAGATTATTTACAAAGCATTCTTTTGTTGTAGAAGTGATTCTGCAGATGTATTGTTCTGAGATTAGGTGGCAACAAGTGACTTTTCTTTCTAAATTTTTTTCTTTCATTCATTCAACCGATTCATTCATTAACAGGAGCAAAACAAGTCAGAAATTGCATTTCTCGTTCCCTCTCAGAGAACCATGTTCAAAATAAAATAGTAACCTAAAATGTAAGTTACTAAATGTTGACTTCTTGTTTACAACGTTGAACTATTACAATATTGCACAATTGTGACAGCATTCTTGCTCATATGGTTTTGCTTAAATTTACCTTTCTATAAAGCTTGTAGTGTGAATTTAGTCTATATTTATAAGTCTATATCCTTAGTTTAGTTTTTTCTTTCTTTTTCTGTTTACATTTACATTTGATTGTATCAAATACCAGTCTTACGCAAGCCAGAGGTTTCGTCATTGTTTTGTGAAGGTGGGATAAAAAGTGACAGGTTATCGTTGGCCAAGTAATGAATTGTTTGCTCATCCTGTCCTTTAATTTTATAGATAATTTCTCTCTGGCTGCTTTGCTACAGGCGAGAGTGCCAAGGCAAGGCCGTTCATTTAGCAGGCTGTAATTGAGCTGTCAGGGAAGGCACAAGCATGCACAGATATACGTCACTGTGAGAACTGATGTAGCTTGCTGGATCGCTTCCCTGAGCTCTTAAATCACCAGCTTGTCCATAAGTCGTTGTTGCTAGTATGTAAGAACAGTACAACAACACTGAGACGTAGCGACAGGAATAACAGCAGGGATGGACTTGTGAATTGTTTATGGACACCCTGTGTACACCACATCAGTGTTGTAGCTCTTAGTATCACGTGTCTTGAGAAAATTTGGAAGGACTAAGAGACATTATGAGATGAGATAACATTATGGAGAGAGAGATACAAAAGGTAAAACGAACAGCAGAAGCATGTACTGTCATTTATTGTCCAATAAAAAAAACAAGAAGACCGAACAAACAGGTCAGAGAGCAATGTTTATCTTGTCAGTGTCAGTGTTTACCAAATTAGTACTGAAAATGTTTGTTGACAAAATGTTTGACGCTAATGTGGGCTAGCATTTTAAACAAATGATTTTAATTTAAAATATTGATTTTAAAATGTTATATATACATTGCTGTTTACAAACATTTATTTGATTAAAAATAAAACTTTAAAATTAAAATGTAAAACTTTAAAACAACTGTTCTATTCAATCTGTTTAATAATTATATTTAAAATGTAATTTATTCCTGTGAAGACGTGATTGGATTGCTAATCGTTGACAAATTAAGACGGTCATGGATGACTGGTGGAGGCTTGTGGCTTATATTCCAATATGAGCCGTGCAAATCCCACAAAAACATTATGAGCGGTAAGTGAAACTCAATCCCTCGAGATGGCAGGGTCGCAGACTTTTTTTTCCTAATTATCGAATCAATAGTAGAAAACATTAAGTGGCCGCTGACCACAGCTGAAACCAATTAGCTAGGACTTTGATGTGTTTTTGAAGAGAAAAGGAACTTTCCTGATTTTTTTTTTCTGACTGTTTTCTCTTTTTTATCTCTCTCTTCCTCTGTACAGTGAAAACTTGTGGATCTAATCTTCAAGGTCCATCAGGGACTTTCACCTCACAGAATTTCCCCATTCAGTATGATAGCAACTCCCAGTGTGTGTGGATCATCACAGCCAGCAACCTAAACAAGGTAAAAGCAAAAATGTGTCTTTGCTAATGCTGTAATACCTTTTATATTCTATGACATTTAGGTGTTACAAGAACAAATGTTACGTAAGTATGTTACATCTATGTTACAAAGTATGTTACATCTGTTGCACTCTCCTCTTACTCTGTTTATTCATGCTTCACAAGTCAAGGATTTTCAAAAACAAATGACTGTTCCATATACAGTAATCCAAAATATTTGAATATATCTGATAAGCAGCAGTTCTGCTTCTGTTTTATCATTATCAATATTATTATTCTTTTTGCTCCATCAAACTTAGTTTTTTTACTGGGCTCATTATCAGATTTTAATTTTGAAGCCGAGCATTGCTGAGATTACTTAATTTATCAAGATAAATTGAACAAATTTAAATTTGCAATTGATTTTAAAAAGATGCAATGCATTTGCAAGTCGTACATCACTAACCAAAAATTAAATTAAAGATGAAAGCTTTTCATTGTCATGCTTTTGTTACAGAGTTGTTAAATATTTAAAAAGTGACAGCTTGCATGTTTTTTTTTCTTTCCTGTGAACACTGCAACCACCAGAAGCATCATGCCCATTAGAACTACAACATTTTTGAACCAAGTGTATTTTAAATGAAACTTCCAAAATCATGGTATCTTTTATAATTAAATTGCATAATTATTACAAGCAAAAAGTGTGGAAGAAATCACCAATTCATATTTAACGTGTCCAATAAAGTTGCGCCTCGCGCATAATGCTGAAATGTATGCCACCATTTCATATCCATGCCACCTTCATATCACTAGAAAATTGCTTAATAAACACTACAATTTAAAGTTTTGGGGTCAGTATTTTTATTTGTATTTATTTATTTTAATTAACACCTCTGTTCAGCAAAGACACATTAAATTGGTCAAAAGTGACAGCAAAAACTAATTTCTATTGTTTTTTTATATTTATATTTCTGTTTAAAAATTTAGCTTTGCCATCACAGTTATAAATGACATTTTACTGTGTTTTTGATCAAATTGGTGAACATAAGAGATTTCTTTCAAAAAGACCCCCCCAACTTTTGAAATGATAGTGTAGTTTTTAAAACTTTTGTTTAGATGTTGAATGTGATGAGGGGCTGAACATTTTGTGTCTGGTGTCCAAGGTTCTCCTACCACTGTACCACACCTAGTTGAGTCTCTGTCGTAACACTGTGGTCCACAAGTTAGCTTTATTATTCTGGTGTGACTCTGCTCAGCTTCTTGTACACGGCCTGTGGTGATGCTGTCGCTGTATCAGAGAAAGACAAAGAGTGCATGGGCGTCTGCTCCTTTGACTGCCCTGCCTCTCCTGGCCTTCTGTGTGATTGCTCCTGGCCTCCTCCCTTGTCCTTTTTTGCGTGTTATTGTGGCCTTGCCCCCTAGAAACAGCTCCCAATCCATCCCTTCTTCCTCACAAAGCCCTTACACTTTTATAGGGAACTGCATGATGGGCTTTGTTAGTGATGTGTGTGTAAAAATGAACAGTATCTGTTTTATTGCACTTGTGGATTTTATAGCCACACTTCAGTTTAATTCCAACATTTTGAGTTGTACCCCAACAACAGCTACATCGAGGAGAGAAAATATGAGTTTGTGAATGTGTGCAGGGAGATAATCACTGTATAAATATGTGAATGTATGGGAGAGAAAGAGAGAGATGCTGCTTGTGTAGGGTGGAGAGGACAGTTCGGCAATGAACAGAGAGTGGAGTGAATAGGCATGGTAATAGTAAGAAAGTAAGTCATTTTGATTTGTTTTAATTACAGTTCTATGAATTCTTCTTTTGAGTTTGAAGAAGAAATATTTGAATAAATTTGTAGAAATGCAGATAATTGCAATAGTAAATATAAATCATAGAACAAAAAAATTGGAACAAGAGGAAGTTAATAACTTAAAAGAGTTTCAAAAGAGTCTTTTGCTTCAGAATTGTATTTTGTCATGTTTTTGATCTACTAATATGAACTCATGGGATTCATTTACTTAAGAATCTGATTTTACAGGTTGAGCTGTATGTTTTTGACTTACTGAACGGACTGGTTCATAAGAGTCATTAGTACAAGAAAATTTCACTGGCTACACTGTAATTTACCAGCTCATAAGACCCAGTTTCTGATTCATTAAAATGGACTGGTTGGTCACACTTTATTTTAAGGTCCAATTCTCGCTATTAACTAAGACTTTTGCCTCAATATACTCCTAATTGCTGCTTATAAATAGTAAGTTAGTTGTTAAGTTTAGGTATTGGGTAGGATTAGGGATGTAGAATATGGCCATACAGAATATGTGCTTTATAAGAACTAACAAACAGCCAATATGCTAGTAATATGCATGCTAATAAGCAACTAGTTAATAGTGAGAATTGTTCCCTAAACTAAAGTGTTACCGACCGGTCCGTAAGAATCATTATCTTCAAAATCACACTTCACTAGAAAAGAACCATATCATAAGAGTCATTCGTTCAAGATTCAGAGTTTTTGATTCACTTTAAAAAAAAAAAAAAAAAAAGGCTAATCCGAGTCATTCGGACAGGGATCGAAGTTCACTGGTCTAATTTTTTTTTAATGCTTCTCAACCCTACTCATGGCATATGTGGATTAATAGCTCTCTCCCTTACGTTTGTAATGACAGCTAGGACAGCACTTCAGCCATGTCTGGATTTTCAAATGATGTGACTCGCTAACATTGCAATTCGTCTTGAAATAGCAGATCTATTGACTGCAAACAAAAAAACGCTGAAAATTCTTCCTAACCTCAAGTCAAGGCCTATGCGAATGACTCTTGCTGTGGTGGAATGATATATACAGGCAATACAACGAACAAACCATGTTCTAGGTTTACAAAGTTTCACCTTCTCCTCATCGCCCTACTCACAAGTCTATAATGAAGTTTTGTTCTTATCCAGGTACCTTCAGGGGGCAGTTTGTAAAAGTAGAGGGTCCTGGTCATGCCGACATTCACGTCTCCTACTTTGACTGTTCATTCATACATTTTCCCAAACTTCTGCAGGGCCAAAATCACCCAAGGTTTTAGCTGGAAAGCTGTGTTTTACAACCTAACTTTCTCAGGACCATTTAAATGTTCAGAAAGTCGTGATGAAATCGTCTGGACATTTTCCCATCGTATGATAGATGGAGGGTAGCATGAAAGCCTCGTGGGCCATAGATAGATTTTTTTCTGTTCCTACTTTTTTCAGTTCGCATTTGACCACTTTGAAAGGTCTGGAACTCTGCCAGCATGAATAGAGACGCTTGTGTTGTTTTCCTGCAGCCTTGGCTTTGGCATGTTGTTTTCAATAAATCAAAGAGTTTGTAGACACTACCCAAGTACCATACTTTCTTATCCCCCATCTCCCCCCTCTTTTTTTTGTCAGGCTGGAGTCATTCGCTCAAGAATCAAGTTTTTTGATTCATAAATTTAAAAAAAAATGAATGAATAAATATATTAGTGGCAAGTCACATTTAATTGTTTTTCTCTTTCCTCCAGTGAATATTTCTCCGGCTTCATTTTGAAGGTCAGTTCCTGTATAGACACATACCTTAATGTGCTGACTAACTTTTTTTTAATATCTTCACCTTCAATTTGAAAGACAGAGCAGTAAGTTCCTTGAACACACCTTTGTGCTAATGGGGCATGTTGTGACACTACATGGGGGAACTTGAAGTTAAACAGCTTATTATACGCTTTTTGGCTCATTTAAACAGCAAGATGAAATAAAACACAATTCATTAAAGATCAAACATTTTGGTAAATGTTTATATTTATTTCAACAAATATATAAAATTATTGTTGTGCCCAACCGAAATACAACTGAAATACAAGGCTAACATCAATTGATGTTTCGAACAGGTAAAATGTGAATGAGTATATTAGGCTTAGCACCTGTGTGACGACTAGCCTCTGTCTCCCCTGCTTTTTCTTTTTTTAAAAATCCCATATTCAACCATTATGGTACCAAGTCTAATTTACTCGTCCCCATTTTACCTGTTCAAAAAATCAATTGCCATTTGTTGCAAGCCATGTACTAATTTTAAAGCATTTTTCTGAAAGTACAATTAATTGGTAGGTTTCACTAAATTACAGAAAAAGCATGTGGCAAAAGCCATTTATCTATAGAAGAGAAATGCATTTGGAGCACAAAGGTGCGTTTGAGTACATCAGATCAGAGATTTAAATAGAGCTCGGTCAACCAGCAGACCACCCTGTTTCTTTCAAATGATGTGACTCGCTAACATTGCAATTCGTCTTGAAATAGCAGATCTATTGACTGCAAACAAAAAAACGCTGAAAATTCTTCCTAACCTCAAGTCAAGGCCTATGCGAATGACTCTTGCTGTGGTGGAATGATATATACAGGCAATACAACGAACAAACCATGTTCTAGGTTTACAAAGTTTCACCTTCTCCTCATCGCCCTACTCACAAGTCTATAATGAAGTTTTGTTCTTATCCAGGTACCTTCAGGGGGCAGTTTGTAAAAGTAGAGGGTCCTGGTCATGCCGACATTCACGTCTCCTACTTTGACTGTTCATTCATACATTTTCCCAAACTTCTGCAGGGCCAAAATCACCCAAGGTTTTAGCTGGAAAGCTGTGTTTTACAACCTAACTTTCTCAGGACCATTTAAATGTTCAGAAAGTCGTGATGAAATCGTCTGGACATTTTCCCATCGTATGATAGATGGAGGGTAGCATGAAAGCCTCGTGGGCCATAGATAGATTTTTTTCTGTTCCTACTTTTTTCAGTTCGCATTTGACCACTTTGAAAGGTCTGGAACTCTGCCAGCATGAATAGAGACGCTTGTGTTGTTTTCCTGCAGCCTTGGCTTTGGCATGTTGTTTTCAATAAATCAAAGAGTTTGTAGACACTACCCAAGTACCATACTTTCTTATCCCCCATCTCCCCCCTCTTTTTTTTGTCAGGCTGGAGTCATTCGCTCAAGAATCAAGTTTTTTGAATGAATAAATATATTAGTGGCAAGTCACATTTAATTGTTTTTCTCTTTCCTCCAGTGAATATTTCTCTGGCTTCATTTTGAAGGTCAGTTCCTGTATAGACACATACCTTAATGTGCTGACTAACTTTTTTTATATATCTTCACCTTCAATTTGAAAGACAGAGCAGTAAGTTCCTTGAACACACCTTTGTGCTAATGTGGCATGTTGTGACACTACATGGGGGAACTTGAAGTTAAACAGCTTATTATACGCTTTTTGGCTCATTTAAACAGCAAGATGAAATAAAACACAATTCATTAAAGATCAAACATTTTGGTAAATGTTTATATTTATTTCAACAAATATATAAAATTATTGTTGTGCCCAACCGAAATACAACTGAAATACAAGGCTAACATCAATTGATGTTTCGAACAGGTAAAATGTGAATGAGTATATTAGGCTTAGCACCTGTGTGACGACTAGCCTCTGTCTCCCCTGCTTTTTCTTTTTTTAAAAATCCCATATTCAACCATTATGGTACCAAGTCTAATTTACTCGTCCCCATTTTACCTGTTCAAAAAATCAATTGCCATTTGTTGCAAGCCATGTACTAATTTTAAAGCATTTTTCTGAAAGTACAATTAATTGGTAGGTTTCACTAAATTACAGAAAAAGCATGTGGCAAAAGCCATTTATCTATAGAAGAGAAATGCATTTGGAGCACAAAGGTGCGTTTGAGTACATCAGATCAGAGATTTAAATAGAGCTCGGTCAACCAGCAGACCACCCTGTTTCTAGTGAGCAATTGCTAATTGTCTCTTACAGCCTGGGAACAGTATTGTTCACTTATATTTGGCAGACAATTTTAGGGTGGCGATTTATTTATATTGCACTCTGTGCTTTAACCTTGGTGAGAGTGGCTTGGATTACGTCGGGCTAAATTCAATTTAGAGTCCTTTGGATTGTGAGAATTTGGGATACAATGTCAGTTAATTGTTTTTTTGTTTGTTTGGTTGGATGTTAAAATGGAGATATCGAAAATAATAAATGGATCACTGGTTTAACAAGGGATTGGTTAACTCTGCTTAATTCGGTGCTCGCCATGCATATAGAATCAAGGCCATGGCATTAGACACACATTGGACCATATTCACAAGTAAAGCAAATTTCTGTGTAATTTGTTCATAAATGCAGTACATGCATTGAATTCAATGGGACAAATGAAAAGAACCATATCATAAGAGTCATTCGTTCAAGATTCAGAGTTTTTGATTCACTTTAAAAAAAAAAAAAAAAAAAGGCTAATCCGAGTCATTCGGACAGGGATCGAAGTTCACTGGTCTAATTTTTTTTTAATGCTTCTCAACCCTACTCATGGCATATGTGGATTAATAGCTCTCTCCCTTACGTTTGTAATGACAGCTAGGACAGCACTTCAGCCATGTCTGGATTTTCAAATGATGTGACTCGCTAACATTGCAATTCGTCTTGAAATAGCAGATCTATTGACTGCAAACAAAAAAACGCTGAAAATTCTTCCTAACCTCAAGTCAAGGCCTATGCGAATGACTCTTGCTGTGGTGGAATGATATATACAGGCAATACAACGAACAAACCATGTTCTAGGTTTACAAAGTTTCACCTTCTCCTCATCGCCCTACTCACAAGTCTATAATGAAGTTTTGTTCTTATCCAGGTACCTTCAGGGGGCAGTTTGTAAAAGTAGAGGGTCCTGGTCATGCCGACATTCACGTCTCCTACTTTGACTGTTCATTCATACATTTTCCCAAACTTCTGCAGGGCCAAAATCACCCAAGGTTTTAGCTGGAAAGCTGTGTTTTACAACCTAACTTTCTCAGGACCATTTAAATGTTCAGAAAGTCGTGATGAAATCGTCTGGACATTTTCCCATCGTATGATAGATGGAGGGTAGCATGAAAGCCTCGTGGGCCATAGATAGATTTTTTTCTGTTCCTACTTTTTTCAGTTCGCATTTGACCACTTTGAAAGGTCTGGAACTCTGCCAGCATGAATAGAGACGCTTGTGTTGTTTTCCTGCAGCCTTGGCTTTGGCATGTTGTTTTCAATAAATCAAAGAGTTTGTAGACACTACCCAAGTACCATACTTTCTTATCCCCCATCTCCCCCCTCTTTTTTTTGTCAGGCTGGAGTCATTCGCTCAAGAATCAAGTTTTTTGATTCATAAATTTAAAAAAAAATGAATGAATAAATATATTAGTGGCAAGTCACATTTAATTGTTTTTCTCTTTCCTCCAGTGAATATTTCTCCGGCTTCATTTTGAAGGTCAGTTCCTGTATAGACACATACCTTAATGTGCTGACTAACTTTTTTTTAATATCTTCACCTTCAATTTGAAAGACAGAGCAGTAAGTTCCTTGAACACACCTTTGTGCTAATGTGGCATGTTGTGACACTACATGGGGGAACTTGAAGTTAAACAGCTTATTATACGCTTTTTGGCTCATTTAAACAGCAAGATGAAATAAAACACAATTCATTAAAGATCAAACATTTTGGTAAATGTTTATATTTATTTCAACAAATATATAAAATTATTGTTGTGCCCAACCGAAATACAACTGAAATACAAGGCTAACATCAATTGATGTTTCGAACAGGTAAAATGGGAATGAGTATATTAGGCTTAGCACCTGTGTGACGACTAGCCTCTGTCTCCCCTGCTTTTTCTTTTTTAAAAAATCCCATATTCAACCATTATGGTACCAAGTCTAATTTACTCGTCCCCATTTTACCTGTTCAAAAAATCAATTGCCATTTGTTGCAAGCCATGTACTAATTTTAAAATATTTTTCTGAAAGTACAATTAATTGGTAGGTTTCACTAAATTACAGAAAAAGCATGTGGCAAAAGCCATTTATCTATAGAAGAGAAATGCATTTGGAGCACAAAGGTGCGTTTGAGTACATCAGATCAGAGATTTAAATAGAGCTCGGTCAACCAGCAGACCACCCTGTTTCAAGTGAGCAATTGCTAATTGTCTCTTACAGCCTGGGAACAGTATTGTTCACTTATATTTGGCAGACAATTTTAGGGTGGCGATTTATTTATATTGCACTCTGTGCTTTAACCTTGGTGAGAGTGGCTTGGATTACGTCGGGCTAAAATCAATTTAGAGTCCTTTGCCTTTGGGTTGTGAGTATTTGGGATACAATGTCAGTTAATTGTTTTTTTGTTTGTTTGGTTGGTTGTTAAAATGGAGATATCGAAAATAATAAATGGATCACTGGTTTAACAAGGGATTGGTTAACTCTGCTTAATTCGGTGCTCGCCATGCATATAGAATCAAGGCCATGGCATTAGACACACATTGGACCATATTCACAAGTAAAGCACATTTCTGTGTAATTTGTTCATAAATGCAGTACATGCATTGAATTCAATGGGACAAATTACAAAGAATTTGTTTTATGTGCGATTTACACAGTAATTGGCTCGTGTTTTATGAATAAGGCCCAAATTTTGTCCATCCGTCTTCATATTTACAGTGAAGTCAGCATTAAACGTCACTCTGTGCATTTGAAGGTGGTTGTTTTTCAAAGTTCAGTTATCCATTCTGAATGGAGCATGACCTGATTTATCAAGCAGAAACTAAAATGCTGTCGCTTCATTGGTCTTTCGTTGGAGATTGATGCCCAGATTGGGCATTAACCTCAGAGGGAGCATCAAAGGTCAGATCACAACAGGCAGAAACATACGTCCCCTCATCCATGTTGAGACTGTTCAGTTCAAGTTGTCATTTCTTTTTCGTTTCTTCTCTTCTATTTTATTTATTCATTCATTTTTATGAAAAAAAAACCTTTTATATTAGAATAGAAACAGCTAATGTAATGTATAAAAACTAATCAAACAGAGAGGGAAAAAAATAAATGATGATAATTAAAAAAAATTGATGCAAAGGGAATGTGTTGTAGTTCAGGAAGATTATTGTTTATAATCTTTTCAATCGTTCCTTTTATCTGTGTCAATAATGGGATACCCAGAAGCAGGAAAAGCAGAATTTTTCAGGATGTATTCTATCCTCAGAAGAGAAATGCATTTGGAGCACAAAGGTGCGTTTGAGTACATCAGATCAGAGATTTAAATAGAGCTCGGTCAACCAGCAGACCACCCTGTTTCAAGTGAGCAATTGCTAATTGTCTCTTACAGCCTGGGAACAGTATTGTTCACTTATATTTGGCAGACAATTTTAGGGTGGCGATTTATTTATATTGCACTCTGTGCTTTAACCTTGGTGAGAGTGGCTTGGATTACGTCGGGCTAAATTCAATTTAGAGTCCTTTGCCTTTGGATTGTGAGAATTTGGGATACAATGTCAGTTAATTGTTTTTTTGTTTGTTTGGTTGGTTGTTAAAATGGAGATATCGAAAATAATAAATGGATCACTGGTTTAACAAGGGATTGGTTAACTCTGCTTAATTCGGTGCTCGCCATGCATATAGAATCAAGGCCATGGCATTAGACACACATTGGACCATATTCACAAGTAAAGCACATTTCTGTGTAATTTGTTCATAAATGCAGTACATGCACTTTTTTTTTTTAAATATATCTTCACCTTCCATTTGCAGGACAGAGCAGTAAGTTTCTTGAACACACCTCTGTGGTAATGGGGCATGCTGTGACACTACATGGGGGAACTTGCCGTCAAACAGCTTATTATATGCTTTTTGGCTAATTTAAACAGAAAGACGAAATAAAACACAATTCATTAAACAACAAAAATTTTGGTAAAATACAAATATATTACACTATTGTTGTGCCCAACCGAAATACGACTGAAATACAAGGCTAACATCAATTGATGTTTTGAACAGGTAAAATGTGAATGAGTATATTAGGCTTGGCACCTGTGTGCCTCTGTCTCCCCTGCCTTTTTCTTTAAAAAATTATATTCCCATATTCAACCATTATGGTACCATCAAAGTTTCAGCCAATGTTGAATTTGTTGAAAAGAAATCTTTTGAACTACATTTTCATGCTGAATGTCTTTTGTTAGAGCAAATTGAATTACGTTTGTTCATCAGTACTGTCGTTTGACATGGTCCTGACTTGACAGCTCGCCGTCTGCTGGAGGGCTGACATGATAGTACTGAAATACTGCTCCAGGTGAAACTACTGAAACAGTCTTATTTGAGTGACATTATTGAAAATTCATTGAACAGAAGTGAACATGATGGTAATAAAAATTCTTTATATAAAGCTTCTAGGACAATAAAAAATAAACAGAACACAGTGTTGAACTAAAGTTAAAAGCCATGACAGATGACAGTGATTTACAGCCTTTTTATTTCATTTTAGGGGTGTTTTTAACCATGGCACAAATGTAGATGTAAAATCACTCTGACACAGCCTGGAGTGGATTGTTGCATTTAATAAATGGCAGCAACCACAATATTATTGAAGTATGATCATTAAATTACTTATATTAGTGGTAATAATAGCAATACACATATTGTCTACGTATGACAGGCACAAGTTGAAATCAAGTTTAAAGTCGACTGATGTGCTGTT
The DNA here is from genome assembly GCF_001515645.1 of Sinocyclocheilus grahami. Taxonomy (NCBI): domain Eukaryota; kingdom Metazoa; phylum Chordata; class Actinopteri; order Cypriniformes; family Cyprinidae; genus Sinocyclocheilus; species Sinocyclocheilus grahami. Next base: position 149,774 of record NW_015506650.1, on the reverse strand, counting down.
AGTTCTGGTTCTGATTACTAAATGAATTATATCTAAAGAAGCTTTACAATACAACTTATTCAGACTACTAAAATTTTTTTATGTTTTATAAAATAAGAAAATATCAATAAAATATAATATATTTATAATATAAAAAATCATTGATAATTATGAATATAATGTTAACATTACTATTAATTATATAATTTTGACATTATATATTTATTATAATTTAAGCATTTATTTATTTTAATCACTTGCTTGTTGAAAGTTTTTTCTTGTATTGACCTGGACAATCAGAGTTTGAAGTATAACACTCAGCAGTCTGTATTCCCACACCCGACCGGATTTTTTGTGTCGCGGATTAAATTCCAGAATAAAACACGGTAGCGTTCGGTAACTCTGGTGTAATTTGAACGGGAGCGGGCGGTCTAACAATATCCCGTTCCTGACGTCCATTTAGAACAGCATATCTGCACTTTATTCTTATTGACCACCAGTACAGCTTGCGCTCAGGACTGTTATGCACACGCTGCACGCATGCTTTAAACGTCACGCGTTTTATTTGTGTGGTCTGTGCGCAGAATGTGCATAACGATGCTCAGAAGCAGGCTGTACCGGTGGTAAATATACGGCCCTCAGACAGAACAGGCAGGTTGTCGATGAGTGACAGAGCAGAATAAGGATGGCGCAAAGTGTGGATGCGCTGTCCTTGAAGGAGTTCAACTCGGTTTTGTTTATATTTTTCTTAGCCTATAATGTTAAATAAAAGATGTTGTATTTATTTATTTTTCTCTGCGACACTTTTCCTACTGTGTTAACAGAAAAATGTCAAATGAATTTAGTATTTTGACAAGACGAATAAAAATAGCTAATAGGCTATTTTTGTACAACCTACATTTTAATTTTTTTTCCCTCTGAGACACTTTTTCCCTATTGTGTTGTCAATGTTAAACAAATTGTATCCTGACAAGACGAATAAAAATAAGAATTTTTATACAATTTTATTTTCTCTGACACTTTTTTTCCTACTGTGTTGCATAAAATATTAAACAAATTTTGTGTCTTAACATTTTTCCCAGACATGAAAATATCCAAATGATGTGTCATTAGTAACCCTTTGAAATAATCAATAATTATTATTTTAATTTTTTTTGGAAAACTGTGTGAAAAATTGTGTTTTATGGTCGGTCACAATTGTGACCGGTGGGATAAGGTGAGTACTGAATTAACATATTTCTGCAGTCATAAAAATTGTTATATATCTTAGCCCAGATATTTTAAACTGTTTGATCACATTCTAGGGTTGTTATTATTTTTATTATGCATAAAAAAACTTTATGCAACATTGATAGGAACACTGAGATAAAAAACAAAAAAATTCAACCATCAACGCATTTCAAAATTGTTACTTTTTTGTCAAATATAACATAAAATGTTTATATTAGTGCTACCAGTATTACAACATCAATATTGTAAATTTTTTGTAACATTTGAATTTTTAATTTAGTGCAATAGTTTGTCATTGCAACATTTTAGTGTAATTTTCACTAGCAACTGCAATTGGATTTATATTGTAAACCTAAGTTCACTGTTATCCCACCGGTCACTATTGTGACTATCAACATGTTTACTCATTCTATGACCACACTCAACAAAACTGAATATATGTGAATTCATATATTACTACTAGACACCTTAAAGATAATGTGTACCAAAAATCTTTGTCATATCTTTATGTTAACATACTTTACTAGTATTTTGTTTTGGAGCGTTGATGCAGTTATTATCTTCTCAAGGTGCAAACAGGAAATAAACTACTGGTCATGTGACAATTTGCACTAATCATGTGAAACTGCACATATTTGATTGAGACCCTTTATTTTTTCCATATTTGCAGGAAGTGCACTAAAAGATCAGTCAGTAAAGTTTTTAGAGCTTTATAAATGAAAACCTTTTTTACACCCGGTGGGATTAAACGGGTTAAGATAATTCCTATAAATTCAAGTCAAAGTCAATAAATTCAAGACTCTTGACAAGACGAATAAAATAACATACAATTGTGTGCAGACTACACTGTTATTTGTCAACCTTTCTCTCTTTCTTTCAGTAGCGGAAATTTAAATGTGAGATTCTGGAAACGAGATCTAAATTTAGCGGGAATGGTCAGGTAGGGAAGAAAATTATTGTAAGCGGACAGCGGGTGAACAAAGAGTGAATATATAGCGGGAACGGGTGGGTGCAGAATAGAACCTTGTGGGAGCGGGTCGGAGCGGGCGGGAGCTGGACTAAAAAAACAGTCCCGCGCAGACCTCTACTTTGCAGCAACCTTGTAATTTTTTTACCAGTGGTCAAATGATGGCTTATGTTTTCATTCTTGTTTTTAAACTGCATCTGTGAAATGTTTGGGTAATACTACAGCCATGAGTCCACGCTGGCAGTAAATCCCAGCAGGATTGTGTGACAGTTGAAGTAGTCTGGTTTAGAGAAACCAGTGATCCCATCTCTGTGAACTCAGTCTGGGGAAATGACACTATGAACAGCCCTATGGGAGCTTGACATCCTGGCAGTGTGTTTTCTGTTTTCACCTTGAGGAAGCATCAGATCCCCTTGTGTTTGTGTATATTGTTACATGTTTGTGCGTTTGGAGGAGTTGCATTGCCATTCTTTGTGATTACACGTGAATGTTGAGCCGAAAATATAATATACTTTTTTCCCAATGCACATACAGAAATGTTCAAACGTTTGTGGTCAGTAAGATTTCACCAAAGCTCATTTATTCGATCAAAAAACAGTAATATTGTGAAATATGATCAGATATTATAAATATTGAAAAGAACAGCATTTATTTGAAAAAGGACATTTTGTAAAAACTTATTATTATTGGAAAATAATAATAAATTCATCCCCCAAAAATTCCTACTTACTGAATTTAAGTTTTATTGTATTGTTTGGTCAAATTTAACAATGGCTTGTGGGTCTGATTCCCAGTCAACATGCAAACTGCCAAATTGCTTGCTTGGTGCTTTGGATAAAAAGCATCTGTTAAATACATAAATGTAAAATGGGGCATGTTCCGTTTTTCTTAGACGGAGACATAGTAACATGAACTATCACAAATAAGAAAGAAAAATCCCATTTATATGAGCACATTATATTGTTTATTTATTTTATTTCAATTTATTCAATTTCATGACTGGATTTACTTAAGAAATACTTAAGACCAATAATTGCCTCTAATGCACATTTTAGTGTGTATATCAATGTGCGCTTGTGTTGGTGTGTCGGTTTGGTGTTTGTGTGTGTCTGGGCTTCTGTCTCTTACACTTGTTTGAATAGCATCAGGCCAAACAAGATTCGTTTTCTGAATGCCGTTTGAAAAGTGATTAGCTTTTAAAAAGCTGGATTAGCTTTTAAAACAATCACCCGTCAGAATGACGCATTTTAATTTGTGATGGAATAGACCTGCCTGTACTGTATATCAGTAAATGCACTGGAGCATTTTCACTGGCCTCTCTGCTCCATTGTAAAGTCATAATTCTGCTCTATTACCTTTTTCTCCGCAATTCAGTACTCTGGCCTCAGCACCTCACTCACTCTCTAACAAAAGCATTAGCTTACGACTCCAATCACCATGACAACCACAGGCAGAAAGGCTGGGCAAGTCATTGAATACAAGTTCCTGTTTTGATGTCTAGTGCAGCTGATCTGGGATCAGGTTTATGGTTTCTTCTATGCTGGTATGCTTAATATTAGATATCCAGACAGTAGACTTCTCCTAGATCAGCTCAAGTCTCAAGTCTCATTCCCAACTATTTCGTCCTGTTAAATCCTGCGTCTCTGCTGGAGCGCTGCATTTGTTATTTGGTGACCTTTATTGAGACAGGGACTCTGGAGTATTTTGTATTCAGTTACATGGAAAAACAACTTTATTATCAGTGCCGAGATGCTGACTGGGCATCAATCATCAGTCCTAAGTAGCTCTCATACATCCATACCTGCTAAGCCCCGGCTATGGTGAAGAGCCCATCGTCATGGCAACTAATTCCACCCAGTACCTCTCTATGGGTTAATCAATATAGAAAGTTCAGGCCTCTCCATATGCCTGTGGCTCTTCCACACCGCTAATCCCTGTTTCTAAAGCCTTGGTTCTCCTTTCCGAACTCCCAGTTATCCAAGAGATGCTCTAATCTTGAAATAACTACATCTGAATGAATCAATTAATTGTGCTGCGTGTAATGGGTATAATTAGTCTGACTTTTGCATAATGATTTTTATTTTTCATAAGGATCAGTTTCCCACAGGACAGAGAGAAAACTGGAAGCACAAAGTATTACAATTACAATTAATGTCCCAAGGCAAGTTCATCATGCATGAACGCTCAAAGCAAACTGGAGTACAATTTTGACAAAGGTTTTCTGGAAAATAAAGGTGGAGTTTATTTATTCTCTCCAAAATTCAGTAAAGAGAGTTTTGGCCGTCTTCTCTCTCTCTCTGTTTCAGTCTGCTGACAGGATTCAATTATGCAAGATCCATAAAGTTTAATTCAGTTCATTTGACACATCACTAAGCATTATGCCTCATTTCTGCCGACAGGTGATTCAGATTAACTTTGAGGAGTTTGACCTAGAACTGGGCTATGACACACTAACCATCGGTGATGGAGGGGAAGTAGGAGATCCGAAAACCATTTTGCAAGTGTGAGTTTCTTATCCACCGTCTGGGACGGTAAGATGATACATAATTTACACAAGTAGGACATTCTGTGCTGTTCCTGAAAAAATATTCCTATCAACCAGTTTCATTGCTCTGTGCAGTGTTTGTTTGATAAGAATGATATTCCGGCAACAAAAATGAATTTTGAATATCCTACTAGTGTAAATAACCATGTTATGTCTTCAGAAACCATTCAAATGTTTGTTCTCCTCCTCTGTTATCATTGGAGTTCAATATTTGTTTGTCTCGTTTCATGAAGTTAGTTATTAATACGTATAAGTACAATCAAATATTTGGCATCTGGGATTTTGCTTTTTGACCTTTAAAGACATTTTGTAGACAAATAAAAAATTGTGCCTACGAATGATTATTTTTTTATATATAAAAGAAATTACTGCTAAAGCATTGAAATATATGATGTATTATAATAAATTATAATTAAACTAATTCTGAATTTCGACAAATTGATTATTATTTTAAAATATGCAAAAAAAAAAGTAATTAGTAATGAGCAGGCATGTTCAGTCTTTTGTCTGGTAGTGTGCATTCAGTATGATGTGCTTCTGTTTTGTTTGTGTGTCTAATCTCTCTCTTCTCATCAGTCTGACAGGCAGCTTTGTTCCCGACCTCATCGTTAGCATGACCCATCAGATGTGGCTTCACCTCCAGTCTGATGAAAGCGTGGGATCTATAGGCTTCAAGATCAACTACAAAGGTACCTGAAAACATCTGAATATTATATAGTCGCTTTGGGAATGGTCTAAAAAATAACTAAAAAGCAAACAGAGTTGTTCTAAGAAAATTAAATGTCAGGGTTATGGTTTACTCGATCTTGGTTATTGGAGATAACCACACTATATAAATGTTAGACTTGTTCTGGCTTGTTTGTTTGTTTGTTTTATTTATTTAACTGAAAATATATATAACTGTTCTTAATCAAAATTATTTGTACAACAAATAGTTTTGTGACTCTGGCAATTGTCAAGGTCAAATAGAGGAAGTGTGGCAGAGTGCAAAAAAACTAAAACAGCTTCATTTGCAACTGGAAACAAACAGAAAGGGAAAACAGGGCTGACCAAAATTGTACAAACAACCTGTCTGGCATAAGCCCAGATTCAATCAAATGTCCAACCTTGTTTTCTGATCGAGTGAGAAAGTGTTTTTCACATCCACTGCAAAGCAGTTTAGACATCAAAAGGCCAGACATTATTTACCTGGACATGTCCACTATTTCCTGCATGAGTATTCAGCATACATTCTTAGTAGTCAGTGTGCGTAAAAGCGAAGCAGTTCCCACAAATCACTTCAGTGGTCTCTGCTGAATGCACGGCAACTAACTTTCATCCCGAACACATGAGCTACATTTACTTGATAGAAGCAGCAATCCCTACAAAACCTATATCTTTGATTATCTCTCCTCCCTCGAGGTTTTGTAATAAATTAGTGTTGGGGTGATGAACAGGGTGCCATTCAGTATAATGAGAGAGACTGACTGAGGTAGACAGAGAAAGAGTCAGAGAGAGCAAATGAATCCCCTTAAGTGCAAGACCAGAGAGAGAGAGAAAAAAACAGATTACTGTATGATATCCCTAGGAGAGACTGGCAAAACATTACAGATTGTATTAGATTTGTCTTTTTTTGTTTTTCTTCTCTACGCCTATTATAATTCATCCTATATACGCCACAAACAAGCACAGTGGCTTTGTTTCTTAATTTTCGATTTCTAGGTAGATCTAATTGGTCCCGTCAATCATAAATACGTGACGGTCATACATGAAGTAATAAAAAATAAATTCTATAGCTTGGACATACATAATGTAGCACAAATGAGCTTGGTGGTTTTCAGTGTGCCACTATTATGGGCTGCAACACTTAAAATAGTTTGTTGAGCTTGATTATTTTGAGCTATTTATTTATATTTTTATTATATATATATATATATATATATATATATATATATATACAGTGTGTGTGTGTGTGTGTGTGTGTGTGTGTGTGAATGTGTGTGTTTTATATTTATTTAGATGTATTGTTTCTTATATTGTAGTTCAAAATATTGTTGATATATTCACTATTATACTGTCCTATTACAGAATAGTATTATTAGAATTATTCTAATAATATGGAACTGTTCTTACTGAAAGAATATCATGGGTTTAACATTGAGTAAGGTTGAATGAGATTTTGAATGTCAGATTCTGTTATATAGATTGTGTTCCAAAGCATAGATACAATGAGAACACAATGAGGACACACGCTGTATATCCTGTGCTTGCCTGAGGGCATTATTTAATTCTTTTCATCCTTTTTCTGCTGGATATACTAATTCTATGCATCCACGATCACGAGGCATCCATATGTCATGAAAAGGCTTTTCAGCTCTGGTACAAAAGGTCTCTGTGGTATCTCTTGATTAGATTAATTCAAAGCCTCATGATGGTGATCCAGTGGCATCTCCGTGTCCTGTATATGAAATCCCTACACATATGATATATGATGTGAGTATTATATGTGATATATAATATAAATCAAGAGCCCTTTGAGGGATCCAGCCACAAAATGAACACATTAATAGTTCACAGCACTCATTCATTCAATGGAAGAAATATTAAAGTTTTCATTGTCTTGTTCTGCAGTAGTTCATTTACCTGTCAGGTCACTATTTTGCACAAAAGGGTCACTTCAACATGAAACAGATATTATTATATTATATTATATTTTATACAACAGTTCGTTCTGGTTCTCAAATCTGATTGGTTGAGAACCGTGAGCTATTGTACTGTATCGCTACAGGAACGCCCTTTCACAATTTTGTAGCACTCCGCTTGTTCTAGCCGGATCTATGTTCTTTTTTTTTTTTATACACTGAGCTAATCATAGAGTACGTTAGTTAATATAAGAAGAAACGTCTAGCTTCGTGGTCTCTCTCTCTCTTTTGGATGCACGTCTTGCCGCATTGTTTCTCTCTTATAACCTCATTAATTCTCACTAATAACCTAACTGAAGCAGCACATGCCCTTGATACAAATTCTAAAAGTGACGTATGTTTAACTTGTCAACTTGAGCTTTGAATCCATGGCGGAAGGAAGTAGTTCCGCACAAAAGAGGGTTTTATTAGGCACTCCGTTGTTTCTTGTTTAATTATGTTCCGTCGAACTGTTGTATAAACGCAATATCACTCTCGTACTCTTGCGATACCGGCTCTATATCAACGGCTGTGATTGCCTCCGGCCTAATCACAGCCATGCTGATATAGAGCTGGTATCGCTCGAGTACGAGAGTGATATCGCTTCTTACAGACATTTATTCACCCAAATGCATTTTATACCTTACAGATAGCATTGGTATAAAACAAATAAGGTGATTACGTGTGTTTTAAAGTTGACCAAACAATTTAATGTTCTCCTGCTGCTTTATTTCGTCTTCACGAGTCTCCCCGCTGGTCTGCCAGCGCACTGCGGGAGGAAAATACTGGTTAGCACAGCTTTACTAGGAAAGTGAGCAAGTAACATTAAAAAAAGTCATACAAGACGATGAAGAAAAGTGTATACATGTGTTTTAACGTACCTCTGTGACTCTCATCTCCCCGCTGGTCTGCCTCTGACCGGTTAATACAGCTCTACTCGGGAAACTGAGATATTCTTACGGAAACTTAAACCTGGCTTTATATCGCGCAAATAACATCAGCATGCAATGCATCAAGCGATAAAAGAGTCAAAAATGAAAGTTAACCTACCATACTCTAGTGGTTTTTCATCTTCACGAGTCTTTCACAGAGCCGGTGCCGAGGAGGTGTGTGGTTGTTTTTCGCAGTCATTAGGACTACTGTTTTTAGATTTACTAAATATAGTAGGCAAATATTTTTTCAAAATGCACTGAAAATATAAACCTAACAAACAGTAATAAAAGTTTTACTAAGTTTTAATAAAATGATTTACAGTGATGCTGTTTGCTAGCGAGTATGCTGACCATCCAATCAAAGGACGAGAAAATGCTGACGTTATCGTTAGCCAGCTAGATGGCCCTGGTGTTGTCAACTCGAAATCTGATTGGTTAAAGCAACGGTTTCATTGCCATTGATTCAAGCTAACATACACCTGCGCTGTTGATTCTGAAGGCCTTAAGGCAGATTTATTTGACCCTGGCAACACGATTGCTGAAATATGATTGGATAAAAGCTCTAATATAAACATACACTGCTGGAAGCAGTGCAACCAAGAGAAAAGCTATGAACTGAAGAGAATAGACTATTGGAAATAATTTAATACACATTCATGGAAAAATATATTAAAACTAAATCAGTGATTCTGATAGTGTTTAGGCCAGCAGAGAAGGCTTTGCTGGCCCTGACGGCCCACCACTGATATATATATATAAAGTATATATATATTAAAAGACGAACGTCACTCAGTTAAATCAAGGCTTTTGAACCTTTTTGGACGGACTTTAGATGCTTATTTTTCTAATAATATTTTCCTTGAGCACATTTTAATGTATTATTCTTTAATGCATCTCTATACAGTAGACTATTATTTTGGTGCCTATGGCTGCATTTACACTGGCAAAAAAAATTTTTGCTCATATCCGACATAGATCGGAATTTGTTGCATACATGTAAACACAAAAATGTTTACGCACGAGATCTGATTTTTTCGCATCCAATCTGAGCCACTTCCAAATGTGGATTTTAATCAGATACATATCCGATATCTTGACATCTTGACCTACTTCTAAACACACATATCCGATTCCCTGCAGAACTCACACTGACATGTTTGCCAGACGTGCATGCGCTCGCATTTTATTTAGATGGAAACTTTATGTAGGCTAGGTAAGAAGTTGCACATTCAAGAGCTGATTTTCAACCCATGCCCCGTGAATTTTATAAAAACAACAGCTTTGCTGAAGCTACATTATATTTCTTAGCAATGACGTGATAACTTTCACTTGTTCGCAAGCTTCACGCTCTCTCTCGCTCTCTCTAAATAAATAAATAAATATAATCTTGGCGCTACTTTATTTCACTAAAGAATTCTACCTCTAACAAGCTGTAGATAAATTAGCCTAACAAATGAAAATTACCATTATTTTCCGTTATTTATCCGTTCAGTCAGATTTTGTGCTGCAAAACATCCATGACAGCTGTTGTCCATGCTGGCAAATAATAATGGCCACTTGACGTGTATTATATAAATAATTTTAATAGCACAGCCATTCAGAACTCGAGGGTCTACCATGTGCATAGTAAAGCGATCACTGACTATCATTTTGGGTGGGAATTATGTAAACACAGATAATGGATACCAGTCATGTCTAAAGTGGATGTAAACAGACGGGTCAAAAAATTGGATATGGTCAAAGGATCGGATCTGTGCATTAAGACTTGCAGTGTAAATGCAACCTGTAATATCTCCAAACATGGAGTCTTTGATAACTTAGTGTAGGTGTGCTAGGTTTATATGTAAAGCCAAATTCTCTGTTTAGTTATCCTCCATTTGATGTTGGTAGACTTGAACCTCTGCTTCTAACTTAAAGACTGCAAGTTTGACTTTGAACATTGAAGAGACAGCTGTTATGGAAAGAAACTAGTGGTGAATTTGAATGTAGACCGAATGCCTGAATACTGACTGTTACCAGTTACAAGAGTTTTAAAATGGCCTTTTTTAAACTTTTGGTTGAATAATTCAGAGAGGAACAATCTACTCAAGTTTTTCTTAAGCAATAGCGCTTATGCATTACTGAATATTTTTTAGTGCAGTTTGCCATTGATTACCCATAGCTGAACTCTGTGCTTAGGCACACACTTTCAACGCACCAGCATATGGCCACACTCATTAACATCCCTTCTTTTAAATATAATTTTGTTTGTATTCCGTATGGCCAGAACGCTTCAGTATCTTCAACATGGTTTAAAAACCTAATTTAATTGAATGCTTCAAAGAAATAAAACCAGAGATCCGCCTGGGAGTTTGCCTGTGTGTACTTGACTCATGTGACTTGTGTTTTAGAAGTACCTCGTTTTGTGTCTCGACTCCAGATAAAACTCGACTTTGCGATAATGAGGACTTTCTTGAGAGAGATAAAGTCAGCATTATTGAAATGAAACAATATCCATGGGATACACAAAGGGAAAGATAAATTACTTGCCATTTTCCAATGAATAAGAAATGGTTTTGAGATTAAATTTATTTATAGGCTTTTATGTGAAGGCCGGCTTAATGAGTCCTGCTATATGGTAAATGCTTGGAATGCTTTTTGATGTATTACATGCCAAAGTTCACTGATACTTTGTAATTCCCCGGCTGTTTCAGGAAGAAAAACACAGGTCCCAGACTTCCCCTGTGTGGGCCGTCTGTGCTTACATATACAGAATCAACCTTTTGGATTTGATTGGATAACTTGTTAACACAATTGATCTTCACAGAGAGGTCCTCAGGCTTGCAAGCGCACAGAACCCTATCGCATTAAGCGCCATGAGAGAAGCGTAGGGGTGCACATCTAACACGCTGACCTTACGTTGGAGTGTAGCATTGTCCGTGATTATTCACACACCATCAGCTCCTACAGACAATTTGTACTCTATTTTTTGCCTCATCATAAATACAAAGCAGTAAATATGGCCTAACCTTCCCCTAGCCACCCTCACGATTGACCAATGGAGTAAAGCATTGTGGTAGTCATAAAGAGACTGTCATGTCGGAAATTAATGCCATACATCAAGCATTGGCCAAAGACCTCCATTATACCTCAGGAGAAATCCCCTTCCTACATGTTCAAACTTTGATTTGGCTTTAAATGAAATTTAGTGGAGGGTTTTTTCTCTCTCTCTTACCAACCAAATCCTCAAGCATCCTTATTCGGAACTGAGTTCATAGTTCAATTGTGCATGGCCGTGCAAAATGTCTGGGAAGATGTATTGCCCATTCCAGCAGCCTGCCGCCCACTGAGTCAATTCTATGCAGATGGAAGGTGTTATCTAGGTATAGTGACCCCCAGACTTGGTTTTTGTACTCATGGTGGGAATGTCCTGGACGGCCGACTCTACCATCAAAGGGTCCAGGTGCTGGAGCTTATCTAGGCTGAACAGAGAGTTTTGGTGGCATCCTATTCTGGTCAACTTCCCTTAAGTGCTGCGAGGTTCAGAACACCATGAAATCAGTCCATCATTGGATTTTTGCGGTGCGATTCAGTGCCAGTTTCAAAGCTGCAGTTCAGTAATTTGCTTTAAGTCTGTAGATTTATCTTGCACTTTAACATGGAGAGGAAGTGACAGTTAATTTCTCTTAACTAGCTCAACCACTAAGACTTCCTTGAGCCAGAAGCTGCACCAGAAAGATCATGCTATCTGATTAGCTTCTTTTTTTCCGGTGAACAAAATAGCAGTCAAAGCAACCAGGTTAATGAAAATTAATACTGAATTATTTATTATTGACGTTTTTATTTAGGATTATTGTAGTTTTTGTAGTGTTATTGTACTTTACTTTTCAGTTTACTGTTGTTTTTGTTCATTGTTTTTTGTTCATTCATATATACACTGTATATACTGTATATAAATTTTTTGTTTTTCCAACAGGGAATAAAAAGTTTGTTCCTTAAACTGCAGCAGTGGAAAGAGGAAATGTGATGTTTAGCAATCACTATTATTTGCATCCTTTCTCTGTAGAAATCGACAAGGAGAGCTGTGGGGACCCAGGCACCCCTCTGTATGGGATGAGAGAAGGAGATGGATTCTCTAATGGTGACGTGCTACGCTTTGAGTGCCAATTTGGATTTGAGCTTATTGGAGAGAAGACAATATCCTGTCAGAACAACAACCAGTGGTCTGCCAACATCCCCATCTGCATTTGTGAGTACTGTCAATGCTACTGTACGTTGCAGACTGATTAATTGTTTTAGAAATGTTTTTCCTGTCCTAGTTTGGCGCTATAACGACAGTTATTATTATTATTATCAGTTATTATTATTTTACTGTGTTAATCAGGAAGATTTTGCTACATTTAAATTAGTGTTTGTTTTATATCCTCAAATCTATTCAATTTCAAGAAGCACTATCATGAATTTTTTTTCCCTTTTCAAGGTGCTATAAAAAATAATGCAGCAAACAGGGGGGGCATATGTTAGCTGACCAGAGCCAGATATGGAAAGTGTTTAGGAATCAAGTTTGAAAACAGTCATTAGTTGTGACGCTAGTGGCACATAAATCACACACTTTATCTTTTTTTCTGTCAAATTTGTCATGTTCTATAAGAATTTCCTAATAACTGGATTTTATTAACTTTCCTGTCTTTGCCTTTTCTTCAAAATGTATGCAGAAATCTCTGAGGCAGCTGAAATAATTGGCTTATATTCAGCCAACCTGGAGAATTCTTCTTAGCTGCAGTGACATGTGCTATATTTTGATACTTCACCTGTAGGCTCTTTGCTTAAATAAAATGCATAGCTGAAATTTCTCCACGTCTAATTGGAAGATTGAACAAATCAGCTCTATTTATAGCCTGAAGTCCATCTATGTCATGAACACAGTTTGTCAGAAAGCTCAGAACCTAATCAACAGTGGAGTGACAGTCTCCATATGGCATATTAAACGCATACACATGGCTAAGTGCTGTATCATTTATGCTGATGTATGATGTGGTATGTTTTTATATGTTGCCGGCTGCCGGGGTGTTTTTTTCTCAGTCATTATGGGAGAAAAAAACATTTTAATATGAATGTAGTTACTTTAATCTTTAGTTAAAAATTAGCAGCTATTCTGTTCTGTTCTTTCAGTTCCCTGTCTTTCAAACTTCACTGCACCCATGGGCACAGTCCTCTCTCCGGATTACCCAGAGGGCTATGGGAACAACCTTAACTGTGTATGGCTGATCCTATCAGAGCCTGGCAGCCGTATCCACTTGGCCTTCAATGATTTTGACCTAGAGGCTCCATACGACATCCTGACCGTGAAGGATGGAGAGATGCTTGACTCGTCTGTGCTTGGCCGTTTCACTGGGGCGGAGGTGCCATCCCACCTCACCAGCAACAACAACATTCTCCGGCTGGAGTTCCAGGCTGACCACTCCATGTCAGGCAGAGGTTTCAACATTACCTACACCAGTGCGTGTCCCACCTTTGGATTGGTTTCTAATCTGCATTATGTGTACATGGGGCATTTGTTAAGCATATATGTAGCATGAATTCTGCATGAGACACAATGTTCGTTTTAAACGTGTTGTGTATCAAAGTGTAATGATAGCAGTTACTGCTCTTTCTAAAACAGGAAATGATTATTAAGATAATCTTATCTTTGAATAATATGTTTTTACAGTATAATTGACAGCACAAGCACAGTACAATAATTTTCATAATTTGATGAAAGTATCAGCTGCTTACAATAATTATTCAAAAAAAGTCAATACAATACTTTGTCATAATTTTTGTCTTTTGATGAAAATTTCTTTTATATTTAGTCAATATTCTTTAAATTTGTGATAGGACAAACAAACAAAAATGAAAGAGTGTCTATTAACGTCCACTTCTAGGCATGTTAAATACAAATACGTTTGTTCCGCCAGCGCACCAAATCTCCCCTCCACCCCACATTAGCACATACATGACTTTAATCTACACAATGACTTCTTGATGGTCCTTCTTAAAGGAGATGTGAAATGGCACGATAATCCATCAAAGTCCTTAAAGTAGACATCGGTTTGCATGCATATTTGGTGCGCTACTGTAGTCGTTAAGGCGGAACGCTAATATCGAGTTCTTTAACAGACTGACACTTAACTGTTGTCTGTTAAGAGCTGTCAGTGCCCTGAGGGAGCACGTTAAATCTGTATTCATTCTGACAAACGTCATGTCCTTCTTGTAGGCCTTTCCTGTCACTAGACATCCATCAGGCACTCAGGGTGTTGTGGGGACAGCCTCATTCTTGGCCAGTCACCTTGGGCCTCTATATATGCTTCATGGAGTTATTATAAAAACAGCTGGAAGGTCAATAACACTAAGACTAATAAACAAAGCCTTGAGTGGAAACCTGTCCTAAAAAGTATCCTCATATTTCGAGTGCAAGGTAAACTGAAGTGCACCACCTGATATTGCGTGAGTCCCACCACCTGGGAGTGTCTTTCAAACTTGTCAACTTTCTAACAACCTAGTTTTTAACTCATCCACTTGTTAAAGTGATACTTTTTTTGTTAGTGACATTGTGGTGTCATAGATTCTTTGACTACCCAGAAAACCTGTTCATGACACTTCCAATTCTAGAATACTATCTTATGTCATTCATTCTTACAGCGTTTGGCCATAATGAGTGTCCGGATCCGGGAGTCCCCCTGAACGCCAGACGTTTCGGTGACAGTTTCCAGCTAGGCAGCTCCATCTCAATCATCTGCGAGGATGGCTTCATTAAGACCCAGGGAGCAGAAACCATCACTTGTGAGCTGAATGGTGGCAAGGTGATGTGGAGCGGCCCCATCCCAAAGTGTGAAGGTATTTATTAGGGCCAGTTGCCACCAAAAGTAGACAGGAGTCCCCAATAAGTGGACAGTTTTCAGTGCCTAGTTTTTTATGTGAATCTAAATGGAATCGACAGTCACCTGTGGGTCACAGAGACGGGGGTTAATAGGGCATGTAAACCAGAGGGCATGTGGTGGTGAGCAGCCTGTCGTCTGTCGTTAAAATCCTTGTCAATCCCTCGAATTTCGCTCAGCATGTTTCTAATTATGCTGTAACACTATTCATATGGTCAGAGGAATAGAATGACAGACTAACAGTGTCGCCCACCAGCAATTTTAACACCTTACTGTAGGTTACGTGGGATTGTAAATATGTAGGATTGTATATATATGGATTGTAAGTTAGGTATAATGAACAGTCAGCTGGTCTTATTAAACTGGTCTTAAGTACAGATACATGTGATTATAGTTAAAATAAAAACAAAAGCTGGCTTTATGTGAGTCAACTAAAATGCATCTCCGTTAACCCTCTGTTCTTTCTACAGCTCCCTGTGGAGGCCACTTCTCAGCTCCTAGTGGAGTTATTTTATCTCCTGGGTGGCCTGGTTACTACAAAGATTCGCTCAACTGTGAGTGGGTCATAGAGGCTGAATCGGGACGCTCCATCAAGATCACGTTTGAGAAGTATGCTTTTTTTATTTGAATAGATATTGTTGCTTTTCTATATAATTAAATTATTCTGTGAAAATTTGAACTTTTTGAATTAGAATTTTCCAACAACAAAGAAATCTGTGCACTGTAAATACACTACCATTAAAAGGTTTAGGGTCAATAAGTTTTTATTTAGCAAGAATGCACTAAATTTATTAAAAAAGAGATTTCAATTACAAATAAATGCTGTTCTTTAAGAAATTTTTGAAATCCTGAAAAAAAGTATCACCATTTCCACAAAAATAGTAAACAGTACAACAGTGTCTTTACTATGTTTTAGCATTGATAATAATTAATGTTTCTTGAGAACCAAATGAGCATATTAGAATGATTTCTAAAGGATCATGTGACACTGAAGACTTGGGTAATGACTGCTGAAAATTCAGCTTTGCCATCACATGAATAAATTACATTTTAAAATATATTCAAATAAAAATCAGTTGTTTTAAGTTGTAATAATATTACACAATATTACTGTTCTTTTGTTGATCGAATAAATCCAGCCTCGGTGAGCATAAAAAACTTTTTTTATTTTTTAAATCTTACCGATCCCCAAAGTTTTCAACAGTAGTGTATAATAAATATGATAAAGTTGTATCATTGTCAGCAAGGACATTTAATTATTGTCTGTTTTTCCAACCAGATTTCAGACAGAGTTGAATTGTGATCTCCTGGAGCTTCACGATGGGCCCAATCTTCTCTCTCCTCTAATTGGCTCCTTCAATGGCACCCAGGTGCCTCAGTTCCTTTTCAGCAGCGGCAACCACCTGTACATGCTTTTTACCACTGACAACAGCCGCTCAAACAGTGGCTTCAAGATCCTGTATGAAAGTGAGTGTACAGTAAACTTTCCACAGTTTCAAAACTTGCCATTTAAAAGCAACTTGTGTTAATCTAGAGCACCAGCAGGCAATAAATACAGTAAGTGAAACGCTCTCAAAATACTTTTCTTCTAAGTTTCATCTGTCTTGCTATTCCTAGGCGTAATGGTAGATGCCTACTCATGCCTGGATCCAGGGATTCCACTCAATGGTCTTCGTTACGGTCAGGACTTCTCCATCGGCTCCACCGTGTCCTTTGGCTGTGACTCAGGCTACCGCCTCAGCCACGAAGAGCCATTGGTCTGTGAAAAGAACCACTGGTGGAGCCACCCACTACCCACCTGTGACGGTTGGTCTCCTGAGACATTCGTAGTAAAAAAAGAGCTGTTAAGCTTAGTGGCCTACTGACCAATGAAACTGTTCATAAAATAAAAAAGGTGATGTGTTGATTTACATATCGAATAAAAGAGGTTTAGAGTCAGTGACAAAAAGGGCTTAATAGACCGTATTACTAAAGCAAGACAGCGCTAAACAGCAGGCTTGTGCTGGCAATGAAACTTCTGCTCAACCCTGGATGAAAGACGTTACCGATGTCTTACCCCGTCAGAGCTCCTTAGGCTGCCTGTCCTTCGGCTATTTGATTACGTTCTTTCGCTTTGCCTTCTCTAAGGCATCTAAACTGAAACAATGTGATTCAATGCAAGGCCATTAGCCCATCGCTGAGGTGGACTCTGAGAGGCAATTTGCTGTGAAGGCTGCTTCAGCTGATAGGAACTGATGCGCTCACCAGATTAGACATCCAGGGGCACTTTTTACTGCGCACAGTCATCTCACTTCCATGGGCTCTAAATGCAGCATACATTAGAGACATGCACCTGCCTGTACTGCTGTCTCAGAGTTCTGATCAGACAGAGTTCTGTCTTATACTGTAGATCCTTCCTCCACTGAGCACCATGCAGTGTTTAAGATATAAAAAAGCATATTTGTACTGATACAATTCAAGCATGCATTGTATGAGGTGAGAGAGATGACATGACATTTTTAACCAATATGAATGTTTTCCTATTCCAAGAAATAGCTCAGGCAGTTATAAAAGTCAGGCTGCTTTTGTTTTTTTGTCATCAATTTTGTATATTTTTTTTCTTTTATTAAGCTCCATTTTGCACAAATATTTCTTATTTAAATATAGGCTACAGCATCCCAGCGGCGCTACATAGGAAAAGTGGTTTTGAAAATGGGTAGATGGATGAACGGAATTGTACAAGGCATATTGTAAACTGTAAATTGAATGTTACATATTTTTACAAAAAAAAGGCTTTTTGAGTTTTGGCTCACTGTAAATATATAGCTTAATAACAGCTTTATCACTCAAATCCTGATCATGTTACTTGTAATGGAAAGAACTTAATGGAATTAAAGTGGGAAAGTGTTTTTCGATACAATTTTTTATGTTTTTAAAAAGTCTCCAATGCTCACCAACGCTGCAATTATTGATCAAAAATACAGTAAAAACAGTAATATTGTGAAATAGTATTACAATTTAAAATAACTGCTTTCCATATGAATATATTTCAAAATATAATTTATTTCCTGTGATGGCAAAGCTGAATTTCGGCAGCCATTACTTCAGTCTTCAGTGTCACATGATCTTTCAGAAATCATTCTAATATGCTGACTGGGTGTGCTGCTTAATACTTTTGTGGAAACCTAATACATTTTTTTTTCAGGTTTCCTTTATGAAAAGAAAGTTCAAATGAACGGTATTTGTTTGAAACAGAAATAACATTGTAACATTGTAAATGTCTTTACTGTCTTTACTTTAAAAAAAGGGAGAAAAAAAGAATTAATTATTTTAAAGGCACAATATGTAATTTTCGCCGCTGGAGGGCGCGTATTCAAAATAAACAAAGAGGCAAAGGTGTAGTTTGATGACGCCGTGACTGAGTGTGGAATCATGGGAGTTGTCGTCTTCATCCCCACAGCCGATGCAATCCGACGGGACTCGGGTAGAAATCATGTTCATGGATGAGCTAATGATTTGTTAACGTAGTAAAATGAAGCAGGGTGAGGCTGAAAGCTGTGAAGCAAAACGAGGCAGCTGAACGAGCGTGACACATGGCTCGAAAGCAGTGGAGCTTTTATTATGCCACAGTCGACCGCTTCCGCTCCTTTCGGTCGTTCGTATGTGGGGGGGAAAAAGCAGCACTGTTTTATCATACTAGATACATTTGAAAGTTCTGTTATAATGCTACTCTGTGTGGTTGTCACCAGTCTGAATAAATTACATTTTAAAATATATTCAAATAAAAATCAGTTGTTTTAAGTTGTAATAATATTACACAATATTACTGTTCTTTTGTTGATCGAATAAATCCAGCCTCGGTGAGCATAAAAAACTTTTTTTATTTTTTAAATCTTACCGATCCCCAAAGTTTTCAACAGTAGTGTATAATAAATATGATAAAGTTGTATCATTGTCAGCAAGGACATTTAATTATTGTCTGTTTTTCCAACCAGATTTCAGACAGAGTTGAATTGTGATCTCCTGGAGCTTCACGATGGGCCCAATCTTCTCTCTCCTCTAATTGGCTCCTTCAATGGCACCCAGGTGCCTCAGTTCCTTTTCAGCAGCGGCAACCACCTGTACATGCTTTTTACCACTGACAACAGCCGCTCAAACAGTGGCTTCAAGATCCTGTATGAAAGTAAGTGTACAGTAAACTTTCCACAGTTTCAAAACTTGCCATTTAAAAGCAACTTGTGTTAATCTAGAGCACCAGCAGGCAATAAATACAGTAAGTGAAACGCTCTCAAAATACTTTTCTTCTAAGTTTCATCTGTCTTGCTATTCCTAGGCGTAATGGTAGATGCCTACTCATGCCTGGATCCAGGGATTCCACTCAATGGTCTTCGTTACGGTCAGGACTTCTCCATCGGCTCCACCGTGTCCTTTGGCTGTGACTCAGGCTACCGCCTCAGCCACGAAGAGCCATTGGTCTGTGAAAAGAACCACTGGTGGAGCCACCCACTACCCACCTGTGACGGTTGGTCTCCTGAGACATTCGTAGTAAAAAAAGAGCTGTTAAGCTTAGTGGCCTACTGACCAATGAAACTGTTCATAAAATAAAAAAGGTGATGTGTTGATTTACATATCGAATAAAAGAGGTTTAGAGTCAGTGACAAAAAGGGCTTAATAGACCGTATTACTAAAGCAAGACAGCGCTAAACAGCAGGCTTGTGCTGGCAATGAAACTTCTGCTCAACCCTGGATGAAAGACGTTACCGATGTCTTACCCCGTCAGAGCTCCTTAGGCTGCCTGTCCTTCGGCTATTTGATTACGTTCTTTCGCTTTGCCTTCTCTAAGGCATCTCAACTGAAACAATGTGATTCAATGCAAGGCCATTAGCCCATCGCTGAGGTGGACTCTGAGAGGCAATTTGCTGTGAAGGCTGCTTCAGCTGATAGGAACTGATGCGCTCACCAGATTAGACATCCAGGGGCACTTTTTACTGCGCACAGTCATCTCACTTCCATGGGCTCTAAATGCAGCATACATTAGAGACATGCACCTGCCTGTACTGCTGTCTCAGAGTTCTGATCAGACAGAGTTCTGTCTTATACTGTAGATCCTTCCTCCACTGAGCACCATGCAGTGTTTAAGATATAAAAAAGCATATTTGTACTGATACAATTCAAGCATGCATTGTATGAGGTGAGAGAGATGACATGACATTTTTAACCAATATGAATGTTTTCCTATTCCAAGAAATAGCTCAGGCAGTTATGAAAGTCAGGCTGCTTTTGTTTTTTTGTCATCAATTTTGTATATTTTTTTTCTTTTATTAAGCTCCATTTTGCACAAATATTTCTTATTTAAATATAGGCTACAGCATCCCAGCGGCGCTACATAGGAAAAGTGGTTTTGAAAATGGGTAGATGGATGAACGGAATTGTACAAGGCATATTGTAAACTGTAAATTGAATGTTACATATTTTTACAAAAAAAAGGCTTTTTGAGTTTTGGCTCACTGTAAATATATAGCTTAATAACAGCTTTATCACTCAAATCCTGATCATGTTACTTGTAATGGAAAGAACTTAATGGAATTAAAGTGGGAAAGTGTTTTTCGATACAATTTTTTATGTTTTTAAAAAGTCTCCAATGCTCACCAACGCTGCAATTATTGATCAAAAATACAGTAAAAACAGTAATATTGTGAAATAGTATTACAATTTAAAATAACTGCTTTCCATATGAATATATTTCAAAATATAATTTATTTCCTGTGATGGCAAAGCTGAATTTCGATGCTCACCAACGCTGCAATTATTGATCAAAAATACAGTAAAAACAGTAATATTGTGAAATAGTATTATAATTTAAAATAACTGCTTTCCATATGAATATATTTCAAAATATAATTTATTTCCTGTGATGGCAAAGCTGAATTTCGGCAGCCATTACTCCAGTCTTCAGTGTCACATGATCTTTCAGAAATCATTCTAATATGCTGACTGGGTGTGCTGCTTAATACTTTTGTGGAAACCTAATACATTTTTTTTTCAGGTTTCCTTTATGAAAAGAAAGTTCAAATGAACGGTATTTGTTTGAAACAGAAATAACATTGTAACATTGTAAATGTCTTTACTGTCTTTACTTTAAAAAAAGGGAGAAAAAAAGAATTAATTATTTTAAAGGCACAATATGTAATTTTCGCCGCTGGAGGGCGCGTATTCAAAATAAACAAAGAGGCAAAGGTGTAGTTTGATGACGCCGTGACTGAGTGTGGAATCATGGGAGTTGTCGTCTTCATCCCCACAGCCGATGCAATCCGACGGGACTCGGGTAGAAATCATGTTCATGGATGAGCTAATGATTTGTTAACGTAGTAAAATGAAGCAGGGTGAGGCTGAAAGCTGTGAAGCAAAACGAGGCAGCTGAACGAGCGTGACACATGGCTCGAAAGCAGTGGAGCTTTTATTATGCCACAGTCGACCGCTTCCGCTCCTTTCGGTCGTTCGTATGTGGGGGGAAAAAAGCAGCACTGTTTATCATACTAGATACATTTGAAAGTTCTGTTATAATGCTACTCTGTGTGGTTGTCACCAGTCTAATAAAACGCACAACATATTAAAGCGTTCCATGTTTTCTACAAAATAAAACCGGAAATCGAGGGTGTATGACGTCAATGGCAGGCGACTCAATGTCTCTATGGACACGCTCCGTGTCACTAGTTAAAATTGCTTATTTCTCTGGATTTAAGCATTCTTCGAAACTTTTGGGATAATGTGAGTACACAAGTCAGCAAAATATATAACACTGTTCTAGTGGTTTTTGTATATTTTTATAAAAACATCTTACATATTGTGCCTTTAAGTAAAAAAAAATAAATACTGACCCCGAATATTTGAACGATAGTTACAGTATGTAAGTGCTTAGAAGTTTCAGTCACAAGGAACTAAGATACAAATGTTAGTTCCAACCTGGTCTCATGGCAAAATGTAGCCGGGGGCACATTTTCGCGCGACGCGAAATACGTACCAATAAGTACATATCACTGCAGTTTCCAAAAGAAATGAACACTAGAGGCAGTAAAACTCCCACACCTTATATTCCTTTTCACACACATTTACAGAGTTTCGATTAATAAAGCGTAATTTTCGCACAATTACTTGAAGAATATGACTTCAAAACAATTTTAATATGCTGGGAGATTTGAAAATGTATGCTTTTGAACGTTAGCACCGCACATATCCAGCTTCATATCAATGGGTTTTCATCGATGGTAGGTTTGTTCGGTAGCTCACGGAGAACGGAGACGTACTTGAGAGGCGAGGAGCTCCGGTTCGAATCCCGTGTAGGCTAACTACGGTTTGACAAAACGGTTAAAATCTGCATATAAGTAAGTTCAAATGACACGGTTGCATCAATAAATGCGTTTTTATATCAGTTTTGCATTTGTTAACACTATTGGGTAGGTTTAGGGTTGGGTTTGGTGTAGGGCATATTTCCAACACGATAGAGCATTAACTTTTAGGGACAGTCCCCGGATATTTGAATTTTGAACCGCCGCAATACGTACCTGAAGCAGCGTAATAAAAACATAGCAATACGTACCTATATCAACGTAATAAAAACGTGCCAGGGTTCACGTATTGAACCCGTGTTTTAGCACCACTCAGTGGACATTTCTCTTTGAAACTGCGGCGAAACCTGCAGTAAGGTACGTAAAAACGGTGTTGCAGAAAAGCACCCAGAGGTATGTATTTTTATGAGACTGGGTTGGTTAAGTCACCTTTGACATGTTAACTGATGAGCCCAGTATATGGGCTGATAGAAGAATGAAATGCTTTGCATTTGCATATATTAAATTTAAGTGAAAGGTCTGTTTAAGTAAGTACCTTACTCCCTCTGCCCTTTAGCACTCTGCGGGGGTGATGTTCGAGGACCAGGAGGCACCATCCTGTCCCCAGGATACCCTGAGGTCTATCCCAGCTCCCTTAACTGCACCTGGACTGTGGAGGTCAGCCATGGCAAAGGTAAAGCAGCAATTGATATACCTTAGCTGCAATTTGTTACCTACTTATTGAAAGTTAAGCATTCATTTTGAATGGCCAAATGCTAAAGAATAATATACAAATTGATAACTGGATGAAAAGCAAGTTTCAAGAGTTTATCACATAGTCTTGCTAGAGCCAGCCGTAGGTACAAACTGTCATGAATACAGATTTAGGTACTTGTCCATGCCCTACTCTGAAATATCATTATACAACCTTTGAGTTCAGAATAATGAAAGTTCTTCTGAATTTTAATTTCCCATGGCTGCTAATGCATGGCCATTATGTTTAGTGGACAGATCAGTTGGAACTAAAAATACACTTTTCTCTTTCTGACACAAAGGCAAAAAAGGGTCAGTATCAAATTTCCCTGTGTTCTACATGACCTCAGCCAAGGGCCATTGCTTAAATTCACAGGGCCCGAGAAAAGAGTTTTAATGAATGGGCCTCCCTTCTCCTGGGTCTAATGAGTTGGCTACACCCTTAGTGTGGCCCACAACTCCCTCCTGCCTTATGTAATGAAGTTGACCCTTTATTATCTTCTCTTTTTGTCTTGTTTTTTCTTCTCCAAGCTCCACCAGACAGTGATGTCAGAAGCTGACCAAAAACTTGAACTATATTATTAATTGGTTCAATTGTGTATTGCTCTTGTTTCCCCAATAGGCGTTCAGTTCACCTTTAACACCTTCCACCTGGAGGATCATCATGACTACCTCCTCATCACGGAGAATGGGAGTTTTGTTCAACCACTCGCCCGCCTCACAGGTGCAGAACTGCCCTCGCCCATCAACGCAGGGCTCTATGGCAACTTCAAGGCCCAGCTCCGCTTCATATCTGATTTTTCCATCTCTTACGAAGGTTTCAACATCACATTTTCAGGTGAGGGGTGTCCTGAGAATAGCCCCTCTGAAGGCCACAGGGACAGTAGTTGAGTCCTCTTACAGTTTATACAGTATTTTCAGAATCAGGCTACTTTCCTACCTATTGTGTAAACATTCTAATATTTTTCTAAAACCCTAATGATTTGTGATAGAACTGGCAATGGTGAAATAAATAAAAATTATGATTTTATATTAAAAAATGAAAAAAATCAAATGTATTTAAAAAATAGAGGCATAATTAAAATCTGAACAAGAAAAGACAAAAACAATATAAATATTTTCATCTTTTCATGTTCATTATGTTAACCCCCAACCCCTAATAAATATTACTTTTAAAGTGTAATCTTTCAAATTCTGTTTTCCCCAGAATACAATCTGGAGCCATGTGAGGATCCAGGAGTGCCACATTTTGGGCGCCGTAACGGTTACAGCTTTGGCATTGGAGATACTCTTACATTCTCTTGCAATATGGGCTACCGCCTGGAGGGAGCACCAGAAATCATTTGCCTGGGAGGGGGTCGGCGCATGTGGAGCGCACCTCTGCCAAGGTGTGTTGGTACGTTGTCAGCTGTTTTCATTCATTTTAACTTTTATTCTCTTGATTCATTACCAAATGGCACACCACATGGACATATTGCTGATTCTAAAGAAAGATAATGCTGACGTGTTCACTTTGACTGTGAAAAACGCCTTTAATGATGAGCCTGTTTTTTATGGGGTATAAATCAGAGGGTTCAAACAGTGAATGGTTTAAAGTGACAGTTCGCCTATAAATGAAAAGTCTGTCATTATTTACTCTCCCTCACATCTATTCAAGCTTGTATGACTGTATTCTTCAGTGGAAGACAAAAAAATAATTTTTGAAGAATACCCTGGCCATTCCTTTCAATATAATGCAGGTGAATGAAGTCTAAGGCTGTCACAATAAAAATAACATTAAAAAAGAATAATATGATTATTTTAATAATACACAATAAAAAAGCACAATATATAATTAGAAGCACAATTTTTGAACCAAGTCATACAGGGTGAAATGAGGGTGAGTGAATGATGACATGAGCTTCCGTCCAACCATGGTCACATACTTTGGTCGAGCCTGATTATGATTGCTTCCTGCTGTTTCCCTGGAAACACACAGAGAGTCATTGTGTTGCCGTGCAGAGGGGTCACGTTTCCATTTTGGTTCCCAGAGCTAATAAACTCCAGGACAGGAGCGGTTTGCCACACCAAACTTCCTTCACAATTCAGCTTGGCTAGCTCCTGCCGAGAGCATTTGAAGTGATTTAGTGCTGCTATTGTCATGTTTCAGTGTTTCTTGATTGTATCTCTCAGTGTATCTTGCTCACCGGCGTCAGTAAGTAACTCCTCTGCAATAAAGCATTCATCAGAAGTAGACAGAGTGGGCTGAAGCGGCATCAATTGGAAGTTAGCCATGCATGTCACAAGACAGGGACATAAACAAAATAGCAATTATATTAATGGAGAACTTTCAGAGGTTTGCTAGTGACTCTACACTCTTCTCTGGTCATGAGAGGTCACCGGCCATTTTTCACATTAATTGAATAAAATAATAACTGCATTTATCTTGACTGTTTGTGTTCAAATGTATTTATTTATATTGTTATACCCTCAACCAAGAGGTTATGTCCCCACAATTCTCTTTCTGTGTTGCATTGTCCAGTGCTAGAAAACGTTTCTAGGTTACGTATGTAACCATGGTTCCCCGAGGGAATGAGACGCTGCGTCAGGTTGCTTTGGGAACGCCCTTGCGTGACTGCATTCTGAAGCACGTGTCAAATCAGTCCAATGGAGCCGCGAGACGTCACGAGCGGGGTGACGTAAGCACCAGAAAGTATAAAAGCGCATCCAGCAGAGCGCAAACCAGCTTCGATGAAGTAGCGCCTGCAGGGATGCAGGGAGTATGGCAAAGAGACGCAGCGCCTCGTTCCCTCTGGGAACCATGGTTACATACGTAACCTAGAGACATTCCCCTTCAAGAACTCGAGCTGCGTCGAGTCTCTTTGGGAACGAGAATACCCACTGCTCCATACTACCAAGTCCCTGCCTGTGTGTGTATCTTATGAGCACATCACGAAGAGAGAACTTGGGAACCTGGGGTAGATGCCAGGTCTAGGTTGTAAAAACGATAGGTAACGGGAGGCCAGAGGACTCGTAGGCTAGTGAGATGGCCTTGACCACCCACATACACATAGTCTACTTGGTCGCCGGAAATCCTTTCTTTGGTGGACCAAACCAAACAAAAAGCTGATCTGCCTTACGCCACGGGGCAGCTCTGTGTGCGTAAGCGTCCAGTGCTCGAACTGGACAGAGTAGATTAAGGCTTTCTTGGCCTACTTCCTGGTACGGAGGAGGACAGAATGCCTGAAGTACTATGGGCCCTGGTGAAGAAGTGGGCACCTTAGGGACATACCTGGCCCTCGTGTAAAGGAATGCCCTAACCATGCCTTGAGCAAATTCCAGGCACGAAACAGAAAGTACCTGATGATCCCGATCCTTTTTAGTGAGGAAATAGCGAGGAGAAAGATGGTCTTGAGCCTGAGCAACTTGACCGAAACTTCTTCTATGGGTTCAAAGGGGGCATTGCATAAGCCCTCCAGAACCACAGCCAGGTCCCATGAGGGCACCTTGGTGCTCAGCCTCAGGGGGCCATGGAGGAAACGAGTGACAAGTGGGTGTCTTCCCAATGATTGACCACCCAGAAGGGCGTGGTAAGCAGCTAAGGCCGCCACGTATACCTTCAGAGTGGAGGGAGATAACCCTGCGGAGAATCGCTCCTGCAGAAACTCCAGAACTGTACCAATTGGGCAGTTGACTGGGTCCTGCAGTCGCTGTCCGCACCATGAAGCGAAAAGTTTCCACTTCAAGGCATACTGTTTCCTAGTGGCGGGAGCTCTGGACTGGAGTATAGTCTCAACAACCTCAGTTGAGAGACCAGATGCTAGGAGCTGTGCCCCCATGCCCACAGCTTCCATAACTCCAGGTGGGGGTGAAGAATGGCGCCCCCCGCCTGAGAGAGGAGGTCCCTCCTGATCGGAATCTCCAGCGGAAAGCCATCGAGGAGGGACACCAAGTCCGAGAACCATACTCCGGCCGGCTAGAACGGGGCTACTAGCAACAGACGGACCCCATCCCGGCGTACCCGCTCCAGAACTCCCGGGAGCAGAGCGATCGGGAGAAAAACGTACAGATGAAGCCTCGGCCATGTCTGCACCATGGCATCAAGCCTCAGTGGAGCTGGATGCGTGAGGGAGAACCAGAGCGGA